>NC_069501.1:651528555-651818555 GCF_027579735.1 Bombina bombina | reverse complement strand
AGAAACCCACAGAAAAGACTGCACTAATAGCACTCTGTGCCAAGACTAAGTTGGAAAGAAGGCGTGAAATTAAAACAAAACTTTTAATATAGGAATTATTTAAAAAAAGGGACCCATTGAGACACACGTTAAAAACAACAGAAGAGCTGAATGTAAATAATCTCCTGATTGGGTGACAATGATGCCTTTGAGTGGTAATTATTAAAACAACCAGGAAAATATACTACACGGACAAAAAATGGAAAATTACTAGTCATAGAGAAAGGGACATAAAAGTCCTATGATGGCTACGTACAAGAGAACGAGGCCAACTCTAAGTATAATACTGCTGAGAAATTAACAAAGTAACAAACTCTTGAGCAGCAATGAGAAGGGATTTAATACAATGAGGACTATGTATTAAAGGTCTAGCGGACCTGATCTGACAGTGCGGATCAGGTCCGCAAGACCTCGCTGAATGTGGAGAGCAATACGTTCTCCTTATTCAGCACTGCACCAGCAGCTCACAATCGGCCACCAGCAGGGAGGTGCCAATCAACCCGATTGTACTCGATCGGGTTGAATTGTGGCGATTCCTGTCCGCCTGCTCAGAGCAGGGTCTTTAGGCCGCTGCTTTATAACTGCGGTTTCTGGCGAATCTGAAGACTCACCAGAAACACGGGCCCACAAGCTTCATACAGAGCTTGATAAATGGGCCTCAATGAATCAGGTGTATAATAGTACACAATGGGACATACGTTGCTGAGGCAAATGCAACAATTATTGTATAGGGGTATTACTGATATGAGGTGCCCACTGTTGAGGGCAAAATCTATGCAAATTATTGGAGTACTTAATCAATATTGGTTTGTGCATATGTTGTGCTTCAACTCGTGTGTGAATTGATTTCAACGTGTATCGAAACCAATCTTAGTTTACAATCAACTCGGTTTATAGTAATGTTCTACTATCCTTAAGAACCGTAAAGAAGAATATAATATAATATGTGAGATGTATGATAATAAACAACATAATGGTTGCTGGATATATAATTGCAACAATAGTATGTAAATAGTAATATTGATACAAAGGTGCACTTATCGGTGTTGAACCTATGTCACAATTGAATATTTCAACAACAGTATGTATTGGGTTTATTGTGCTTTAACTTGTGTACACATTAGTTCCACGGTGTGTAGAGACCCAGCCTATCTAGTTGTAACGGTATTATAATAGCCTTATAGACCATAAGGGATAGGGTTTCCGATTAATACACAAATGATCACTTTAAGTGTACTGTTAAAATTATAGCCACAGTAGCGTAAATATCGCTTGCAAGAGTTATGGTCAGAATAGGTACCCACATAAGGATAGGATGCCTATAATTGTTGATATTAAAGTTTAGCTACTATAATGGATATGAGTTAGGTCTCAAATCTAATAATCCTCCATGTTGCTGAAACAAGTTTCACAGCCACGTCGCTATTGCTTACACTGAAATTTCATTAACATATTCAGTCTAGAGTAACCCCCCTGTAAAGAGCTATGCTGTTATACTGCAGCTAGGTAGTAGCGGGTGCACAATATATTATGAGCAGCTAAAAGGATAATTCACCAGAATACGTGGAGCTGCTGTTAATAAAATTAGAGCGTATATCTCACAGCATAAGTATCCTGTTTCCTCTCTTGCTCAAGCGGTTCAGTTGGTCATGTTTAGTATATCAGAGCAACAGAGTTTAGTGACATAGAGGTAATATTAAAAGTAAATTTTATAGTGTCATCTACAATATTATTAGGTTCATGAATAAAGTCAGTTCAATATAAAGTGCCGCTCTACTTTTGCTAGTACTATAGTTACTGGAACATGTTTAACAGTAACGTTACTATCAATGAATAAATGTGGAGCTTTACCTAATGCTCGGTGTAAAATACCGCTCTACCACTGTTAGTGTTATCGCTACTGGAACATGTTTCACAGTAACAATATTATTAATAACTATATGGAAGGTTTACCTAGTGCTTGTTACTGGAGCATATTTCACAGTAGCAAAATTGACAGTTAATTACTTAGTAGCCAAAGAGATGAAAAATGAACCCTGGTCTATCCAGGTTAATGTTAGATGACTAGTAAACCTATAAGCTTATAAGCGTCTGCAGAGTGTACAATAATCAGGGATAATCTACCTGAGTCTTGGTCCCCCTTGGAGTGTATCCTGATAGACCTGAGGCCAGTCTGCTGGATGACTGTTTTTAACCTCAGCCTTCCACATTTGCACCAAGAGGGGTGCTTTACCACACGTGAGTGCAATTCCACTTGTATTACTATTAATACTAATTGAGCCAAACAATACTAGGCCATATTGGCACCATTCTGCTTTAACCTCATTTAGAGACTACTGAATCTTCGCCAGAGGCCAGTCTGCTGGGTGACTGTTTGATTCCAGCCTGCTCCATTTGCACTACCAATGTGCTTTATTAAATGTAAATGGAATATATCATATTAAAAGTAGCCATTCAGTTAGACAATACTAGGCCATGTGGCGCTTCTGTTTTCCTATGTCATTCAATATAAAGTGCTGCTCTACTTTTGCTAGTACTATCGTTACTGGAACATATTTAACAGTAACGTTACTATCAATGAATAAATGTGGAGCTTTACCTAGTGCTCGGTGTAAAATACCACTCTACCACTGTTAGTGTTATGGCTACTGGAACATGTTTCACAGTAACAATATTATTAATAACTATATGGAAGGTTTACCTAGTGCTTGTTACTGGAACATATTTCACAGTAGCAAAATTGACAGTTAATTACTTAGTAGCCAAAGAGATAAATAATTAACCCTGGTCTATCCAGATTAATGTTAGATGATTAGTAAATTATAAGGTTCTAAGCGTCTACAGAGTGTACAATAAAGGTGTACTGTTCATACCACACTCGCAGCACTTGTTCTGTTAGCTGTTAATATTTAACACTGGTATTGTATCACATTACACCCTTTTTTGTTTGTTTATCTTTTGTACAGTATAGGCACTGTGACCACACAATCTAATCCTTTACATTTTTGATGATTTTTTATAATTCTAATTATTCTAGTTATAGCATCACTTGATAAAGACTCTCATAATATTTTATTGTGAAATAAGAACGATTCCCTATAAACAGTTCAGGATTAATCTCTATAAGATATATATATGATGTTCTAGGTATCTATATACGAGGATCTGCATTATCACACAAATTCACACTATAATACTCTGGCAGAAGTGACAAGGAATGCCATTTTATTATACTCAATAGGGCCTATCTATCAAGCTCCGTGTTTCTGACAATCGGGTTGATTGACACCCCGGCTAGCGGCCGATTGGCCGCAAATCTGCAGGCGGCGTTACACCAGCAGTTCACAAGAGCTGCTGGTGCAATGCTGAATGCAGAGAGAGTATTGCTCTCCGCATTCAGCGAGGTCTGTCGGACTTGATCCACAATGTTGGATCATGCCCGACAGGCCTTTCATAAATAGGCCCCAATATGTCCGTACTAAATTTCAACATGAGTGTCACGTTTGAGTGACAAGGAAGCTATCCAATTGGAAACGAGAACATCTCATTTCTGGATCCTCACATGATATTTAAACCCTTAAACACGGTGGCCTGCCGCCTTTGAAAAAGCCCAATGCGGGCGAAACACGTCAAGGGGTTGGGGGCTAATGGGAGCTCCTTATTTTTAAAGTTTCTTACATTTGAGCTGATCTTATCTGTAGCGTCAATATACATGTGTTAAATATTAACAGCTAACAGAACAAGTGCTGCGAGTGTGGTATGAACAGTACACCTTTATTGTACACTCTGCAGACGCTTATAAGCTTATGTTTACTAGTCATCTAACATTAACCTGGATAGACCAGGGTTAATTTATCATCTCTTTGGCTACTAAGTAATTAATTGTCAATTTTGCTACTGTGAAATATGTTCCAGTAACAAGCACTAGGTAAACTTTCCATTTAGTTATTGATAATATCGTTAATGTGAAACATGTTCCAGTAGCGATAACACTAACAGTGGTAGAGCGGCATTTTAAACCAAGCACTAGGTAAAGCTCCACATTTATTCATTGATAGTAACTGACTTTATTCATGAACCTATAAATATTGTAGGGGACACTATAAAATTTACTTTTAATATTACCTCTATGTCGCTTGAGCAAGAGAGGAAACAGGATACTTATGCTGTGAGATTTTATTAACAGCAGCTCCACATATTCTGGTGAATTATCCTTTTAGCTGCTCATAATATATTGTGCACCCGCTACTACCTAGCTGCAGTATAACAGCATAGCTCTCTACAGGGGGTTTACTCTAGACTAAATATGTTAATGAAATTTCAGTGTAAGCAATAGCGACGTGGCTGTGAAACTTGTTCCAGCAACATGGAAGATTATTAGATTTGAGACCTAACTCTTATATCCATTATAGTAGCTAAACTTTAATATCAACCATTATAGGCATCCTATCCTTATGTGGGTACCTATTCTGACCATAACTCTTGCGAGCGATATTTACGCTACTGTGGTTATAATTTTAACAGTACACTTAAAGTGATCATTTGCGTATTAATCGGAAACCCTATCCCTTATGGTCTATAAGGCTATTATAATACCGTTACAACTAGATAGGCTGGGTCTCTACACACCGTGGAACTAATGTGTACACAAGTTAAAGCACAATAAACCCAATACATACTGTTGTTAAAATATTTAATTGTGACATAGGTTCAACACTGATAAGTGGAAACCTTTGTATCAATATTACTATTTACATACTATTGTTGAAATTATATATCCAGCAACCGTTATGTTGTTTATTATCATAAATCTAACATATTATATTATATTCTTCTTTAGGGACACTGAACCCAAATTTTTTATTTTGTAATTCAGAAAGAGCATGCAATTTTAAGCAACTTTCTAATTTACTCTTATTATCAATTTTTCTTCGTTCTCTTGCTATCATTATTTGAAAAAGAAGGCATCTAAGCTTTTTTTTGGTTTCAGACCTCTGGACAGCACTTTTTTATTGGTGGATGAATTTATCCACCAATCAGCAAGGACAACCCAGGTTGTTCACCAAAAATGGGCCGGCATCTAAACTTACATTCTTGCATTTCAAATAAAGATACCAAGAGAATGAATAAAATTTGATAATAGGAGTAAATTAGAAAGTTGCTTAAAATTTCATGCTTAATCTGAATCACAAAATAATTTTTTTGGGTACAGTGTCCCTTTAAGGATAGTAGAAGACTACTATATAATGAGTTGATTGTAAACTAAGAATGGTTTCGATACACGTTGAAATCAATTCACACACGAGTTGAAGCACAACATATGCACAAACCAATATTGATTAAGTACTCCAATAATTTGCATAGATTTTGTGGGGACCTCATATCAGTAATACCCCTATAAAATAATTGTTGTATTTGCCTCAACAACGTATGTCACATTGTGTACTATTATACACCTGATTCATTGTATTAAATCCCTTCTCATTGCTGTTCAAGAGTATATGTTACTTTGTTAATTCTTCAGCAGTATTATACTTAGAGTTGGCCTAGAATAGGCATATTTATCAAGCCCCGTTAAAACCGCTGATCCATAACCTGTCTGCCTGCTCTGAGGCGATGGACAGAAATCAACCCGATCAAATACGATCGGGTTGATTGAAACCCCTGAGTCTGCAGGGGGCGGTATTGCACCAGCAGTTCACAAGAACTGCTGGTGCAATGATAGATGCAGAGAGCATATGCTGTCAGCATTTATCGATGTGCAGCGAACATGATCCGCACCATCATAAATTGTATTAAATCCCTTCTCATTGCGACTCAAGAGTTTATGTTACTTTGTTAATTTCTCAGCAGTATTATACTTAGAGTTGGCCTCGTTCTCTTGTACGTAGCCATCACAGGAATTTTATGTCCCTTTATCTATGACTAGTAATTTTCCATTTTTTGTCCGTGTATATTTTCCTGGTTGTTTTACCTAATTACCCCTCAAAGGCATTGGCCTCTATTTATCAAGCCTTCAACTGCAAATATGCTGGAATTCCGCAGCGTATTTGTGGCGAGCCTGATTCGCCTTAGTTATCAAACCCTACAGACCGGCAAAGTAGAATTTAGTGACGTAACATACGATCCGCCGGACTCAGTCCAACACAGATCGATGCTTACGTCACTACAGATGTTCCGCACACAAGTTCAGCACTATCTGACTACTTTTGCTAGTTATCAAATAACTAGCAGGTACGCTCAGCACTTTTCCGGCCCAGCGTACCTGGTTTTCAATCCGCCGCCCTGGAGGCCGCAGATGCCATAGGAATCAATGGGAGTTGGAAAGCAGCGAAAGCTTATGTTCGCTGCTGCCCGATATCCCATTGATTCCTATGGGAATGTCTACACATAACACCCTAACATGTACCCCGGGTCTAAACACCCAACTGGGCCGAAGTCCTCCACAAAGCTGGGCGAAGTGGTCCTCCAGATGGGCAGAAGTCTTCATCTAAGCCGGCCAGAAGAGGTCCTCCAGACAGGCAGAAGTCTTCATCCCGGCGGCATCTTCTATCTTCATCCATCCGGCGCGGAGCGGGTCCATCTTCAAGACATCCGACGTGGAGCATCCTCTTCCAACGACATCCGACGACTGAATGATGATTCCTTTAAATGACGTCATCCAAGATGGCGTCCCTTGAATGCCGATTGGCTGATAGAATTCTATCAGCCAATCGGAATTATGGTAGGAAAAATCCTATTGGCTGATGCAATCAGCCAATAGGATTGAAGTTCAATCCTATTGGCTTTTCAAATCAGCCAATAGGATTGAGCTGGCATTCTATTGGCTGATTGGAACAGCCAATAGAATGCAAGCTCAATCCTATTGGGTGATTGCATCAGCCAATAGGATTGAACTTCAATCCTATTGGCTGATTGCATCAGCCAATAGGATTTTTCCTACATTAATTCCGATTGGCTGATAGAATTCTATCAGCCAATCAGAATTCAAGGGACGCCATCTTGGATGACGTCATTTAAAGGAACCGTCATTCAGTCGTCGGATGTCGTTGGAAGAGGATGCTCCGCGACGGATGTCTTGAAGATGGACCCGCTCTACGCCGGATGGATGAAGATAGAAGATGCCGCCTGGATGAAGACTTCTGCCCGTTTGGAGCACCTCTTTTGGCCGGCTTGGATGAAGACTTCTGCCCGTCTGGAGGACCACTTCGCCCGGCTTCGTGGAGGACTTTGGCCCAGGTTGGGTGAAGACGTCTCAAGGTAGGGTGATCTTCAAGGGGTTAGTGTGTGGGTGGTGGGTTTTAATGTTGGGGGGTATTGTACTTTTTTTTCAGGTAAAAGAGATGATTACTTTGGGGCAATGCCCCACAAAAAGCCCTTTTAAGGGCTATTTGTAATTTAGTATAGGGTAGGGCTTTTTATTATTTTGGGGGCTTTTTTATTTTATATGGGGGATTAGATTAGGTGTAATTAGTTTAAAAAAACGTGTAATTATTTTATTATTTTCTGTAATTTAGTGTTTGTTTTTTGGACTTTAGATAATTTTTTTTTTTTTTTAATTGTAGTTAATTGTAGTTAATGTAGGTAATTAATTTAATTGTAGTGTAGTGTTAGGTGTAATTGTAACTTAGGTTAGGTTTTATTTTACAGGTACTTTTGTATTTATTTTAACTAGGTAGCTATTAAATAGTTAATAACTATTTAATAACTATTCTACCTAGTTAAAATAAATACAAACTTGCCTGTAAAATAAAAATAAATCCTAAGATAGCTACAATGTAACTATTAGTTATATTGTAGCTGGCTTAGGGTTTATTTTATAGGTAAGTATTTAGTTTTAAATAGGAATAATTTTATTTAGATTTATTTAAATTATATTTAAGTTAGGGGTTGTTAGGATTAGTGTTAGACTTAGGTTTAGGGGTTAATACATTTAATATAGTGGTGGTGGTGTAGGGGGGGCAGATTAGGGGGTTAATAAATATAATGTAGGTGGCAGTGGGCTCCGGGAGTGGCGGTTTAGGGGTTAAACACTTTATTTAGTTGTGGCGCGGTCCGGGAGCGGATGGATAGGGATTAATAAATTTATGTAGGTGGCGGCGGTATAGGGGGCGGAAGATTAGGGGTTAATATGTATAATGTAGGTGGCGGTGGGCTCTGGGAGCAGCAGTTTAGGGGTTAATACATTTATTAGAGTTTCGGTGGGCTCCGGGAGTGGCAGTTTAGGGGTTAATACATTTATCAGAGTTGTGGTGGGCTCCAGGAGCGGCGGTTTAGGGGTTAATAACTTTATTTAGTTGCGGCGGGTCCGGGAGCGGCGGTATAGGGGGTAAACAGAATAGTATAGTGTGGGTGTTTAGTGACAGGGTACCAAGAAAGCTGTAAAAAAGCCGAAGAGCAGCAAGATTGATGACTGTTAGTTAACAACAGTCTGCTGCTCATCGCACCGTACTTGGTGCACAGCTTTTTGACAGCTTTTTTGATAATTTTGGAGAACGTATTCAGGTCCGCGGCCGCAATGTTAGGCGATCTTAGGAGAGCGTATTGGTGCCGTCGAATGCAGGTAAGTTGACGGCTTGATAAATAGAGGCCATTGTCATGAGATGCAAGACACAGTATAGAAGGTACAACGCTATTTTATTTCAGAGCATAGAAGTATACAGCTTGTACAACACACTTAACTTAGTAACTGCGACATAGACAATAACATACCTAAACCACGCCCCCATCCGGTGACGTCACTTCCCACTCTTATCACATCTTCCCCCTTTTCAAAGGACAAAGCAAACATTTTTTTTTTCATTTGAAAACAACAAATAACAAGGTATACAAGAAGCATACAAAAATAGTTTTGTTTAGTATGCAACAAATAACAAGTTAAAGAGAATATCTGTATAAACAACATGAATTACATCCTGACTTGAAAATCGGGGTAGACTACCCTAGTCCACAGTGACCATGGGATTATTCTGCCCATACTTCTGGTCACTGCTCTAACTAGTGCTAATCCCGATATCGGGCTGGAGGTTTCACCACTCTTCCACTTGATGTCATTCTACATGAACTGTCCTCTGATACAGAAGAAGGTGATTGAGAGTCTGCTGGAGGCAAAGACGTATCCCCGCTGTGATCTTGCTCAGGGGAAGGCACCCCTCTTAAAACAGGGGATCCCACCGGCGGTGGTACTGAGGCATCCAGTTCCTAACTCTCAGGTACAGGCTGAAGATGTTTTCGATTTCAACGTGTGACTGTCCCTCCATCAGTAAGGACTACATAAGACCTTGGTTCTGGAGAGATGTCTTCCATTTCTTCTCATCATCCAGTTTAGTTCTGACACTTTGCCCCGCATTTATCTCCTTCAAGGGCCTCACAGAGTGTCTCCTGTCGTAGAAGAATCGACAGCCCCTTTTTGCTTCTTCATCCCTCCTAAGGACCTCGTCCCGAGGAATAGAGCTACTTGGCTGGAAGACACCCACACAGGGTAAGGTGGTGCGAATCTGACATCCTAGCATTAGCTCTGCCGGGTAGTGATGTCGCGAACCTAAAATTTTGGGTTCGCGAGCGGCGAACGCGAACTTCCGCAAAAGTTCGCGAACCGGGCGAACCGCCATAGACTTCCATAGGCAGGCAAATTTTAAAACCCAAAGGGACTCTTTCTGGCCACAATAGTGATGGAAAAGTTGTTTCAAGGGGACTAACACCTGGACTGCGGCATGCCCGAGGGGGATCCATGGCAAAACTCCCATGGAAAATTACATAGTTGATGCAGAGTCTGGTTTTAATCCATAAAGGGCATAAATCACCTAACATTCCTAAATTGTTTGGAATAATGTGCTTTAAAACATCAGGTATGATGTTGTATCGATCAGGTAGTGTAAGGGTTACGCCCGCTTCACAGTGCGCAGTGTAGGTGATATACCTGCCCTGACCATGCTTTGCAGACCAGGTATCAGTGGTCAGATGGACCCTTGCCCCAACACTGTGTGCCAGACATGCCATTATAGCAGACTTATATGGCTTTGGCGTTGCTTTTTGGTAATTAGAAGGCTGCTAAATGCCACTGCGCACCACACGTGTTTTATGCCCAGCAGTGAAGGGGTTAATTAGGGAGCATGTAGGCAGCTTGTAGAGTTAATTTTAGCTTAAGTGTAGTGTAGTAGACAACCCAAAGTATTGATCTAGGCCCATTTTGGTATATTTAATGCCACCATTTCACCGCCAAATGCGATCAAATAAAAAAAAATTGTTCACTTTTTCACAAACTTTAGGTTTCTCACAGAAATTATTTACAAACAACTTATGCAATTATGGCATAAATGGTTGTAAATGCTTCTCTGGGATCCCCTTTGTTCAGAAATAGCAGACATATGGCTTTGGCGTTGCTTTTTGGTAATTAGAAGGCTGCTAAATGCCACTGCGCACCACATGTGTTTTATGCCCAGCAGTGAAGGGGTTCATTAGGAAGCATGTAGGCAGCTTGTAGAGTTAATTTTAGCTTAAGTGTAGTGTAGTAGACAACCCAAAGTATTGATCTAGGCCCATTTTGGTATATTTCATGCCACCATTTTACCGCCAAATGCGATCAAATTTAAAAAAAATATATTTTTTTTCGCAATTTTAGGTTTCTCACTGAAATTATTTACAAACAGCTTGTGCAATTATGGCACAAATGGTTGTAAATGCTTCTCTGGGATCCCCTTTGTTCAGAAATAGCAGACATATATGACTTTGGCGTTGCTTTCTGGTAATTAGAAGGCCGCTAAATGCTGCTGCGCATCACATGTGTATTATGGCTAGCAGTGAAGGGGTTAATTAGGTAGTTTGTAGGGAGCTTGCAGGGTTAATTTTAGCTTTAGTGTAGAGATCAGCCTCCCACCTGACACATCCGACCCCCTGATCCCTCCCAAACAGCTCCCTTCCCTCCCCCACCCTACAATTGTCCCCGCCATGTTAAGTACTGGCAGAAAGTCTGCCAGTACTAAAATTAAAGGTTTTTTAAAAAAAATTTTAGCATATTTACATATGCTGTGGTGTAGCATCCCTCCTTAGCCCCCAACCTCCCTGATCCCCCCAAAACAGCTCTCTAACCCTCCCCATCTGCCTTATTGGTGGCCATCTTGGGTACTGGCAGCTGTCTGCTATTATTTCACAGTCAAAAAAGTGTTGTTTTTTTAAATGTACACTATTGTTACACCAGATATGAGTGGTGGCACTGGGCAAGCGGGCACAGTATACGCTGTGAACCTGACACACACGCTGGCAGGCAGGCAACTGCAATTAGATTACACAGGAAAAAAAAAAAAGCAGACTGATGTTCTAGCCCTAAAAAGGGCTTTTTGGGGTGCTGTCCTTAAAGCATGGATCAGATGAGTCCTTCGGGACTGTAGTGGACACTGAATACACTAGCCTAGCTATCGATTTCCCTATTAAATCAGCAGCAGCTGCACTGTCTCTCCTCTCACTAAGAATGCAGCTTCCGAATTAATCTAAAATGGATGCTGTCCAGGAGGTGGGAGGGTCTGGGAGGGAGGGTCTGCTGCTGATTGGCTGGAATGTGTCTTCTGACTGTGAGGTATAGGGTCAAAGTATACTCAATGATGAGGAATAGGGGGCGGACCGAACATCGCATATGTTCGCCGTCCTCGGCGAACGCGAACATGCTATGTTCGCCGGGAACTATTTGCCGGCGAACTATTCGCGACATCACTAGTGCCGGGCTAAAACCCGTGGCTTGAATGGGAGTCGCCCTATAGGACAAGAGGGCTAGATACGGCTCAGATTGCTTCAAAATGAACTTTGTTGTTCAAACTGCCCTTTCAGCCATTCCATTGGCCTGCGGGTAATGTGGACTTGACGTAGAATGGACAAAATCATATTCACTGCTGAAAGAACTCAACTCAGTGGAAGCAAACTGCATTCCATTATCACACACTAACTCCATTGGTATGCCCCACCTGGCGAACAAGCTCTTGAGACGAGTGATAATGGCTTGACTTGTAATCTCATTCAAGGGTGCAATCTCCAAATACCTGGAATAGTAGTCAATCACTACTAGGTACTTTTTCCCATGCAGTTCGCACAAATCAGCAGCTATTTTCTGCCACATGCCTGCACGCAGCGGAGTAGAAATAAAGGGCTCCCTTCTTTGAGTAGGCCGGCGTTCCCGGCAAAAGGCACATTTTGACACATGGCTTGCAATGTCGGAACTGATCCCAGGCCACCATACTGCCTTAGCTGCCCTTTCTCTGCACTTTGTAATGCCCAAGTGGCCATCATGAATCCTGCTTAACATCTCCTGCCACATGCTAACAGGAATAACAATGAAGTCCTGGAACAGCACCAACCCATCCAGCTCTGTGAGCTGTGACCTTTCTGACTGGTAAGAACTTAAAGACATGCAGGCTGCCTGGCTCTCGGGCCAACATACTTTTATGTACTTAATAACTTCTTGAAGGTCTATATCTAAATAGGTCTCCTTTCTTACTTGTTCTAGCTTCCCCGAAGAAATAGATTTGGAGGCCACAACTGAATCTACATACACTTTCACATCTGATTCCATTTAAGATTCTTCAGCAGCAGCCTGCGGGAGCCTGGAAAATGTATCCGATACTACTAGTTGTTTCCCCGGCAAATGCACTGCCTGAACATTGAACCTGAGCAGCCTCATCAGAAGTTTCTGGCATCTTAGAGGTGTTTTGTCAATATCATAGGAGTTGATTAAAGGAACTAGCGGTTTATGGTCAGTCTCCAGACTAAATTTCTCTAAACCCACTAGGTAACGCTGGAAGCGCTCACAGGCCCAAACTGCAGCCAGGCACTCTCTCAATTTGGGCGTTATCGGTTCAGCAGCTGTCAGTGTACGGGAATAGTAGAGGATGGGCTGTAGTTTGTTCTCATTCAACTGCAGCAGGGCGGCCCCTTACCCATAACTGCTTTCATCTGCACTAACCACAGTCTTTTTGGAAGGGTCATAGAACCCCAACACTGGGGCAGACCCCAGTAGGGACTTGACCTGCACAAAAGATTCTTCTTGTGAAGGTCCCCAGACCCAGGCAACATCTTTCTTTAGCAACTTTGTGATAGGGTGTAGTATTATGGATAAATCTGGAAGGAACCTGCCCACATAATTCACAAGGCCCAATATTTGTCTCAGCTCATGTACATCAGAAGGACTTTTCATCTGTTCAATAGTAAGGATTTTATCAGGGTCCAGCTTGATGCAATCCCCATTGATGATATGCCCAAAGTAACATAACTCAAACTTCCTAAAATGGCATTTCTCCTTATTCAATTTCAGCCTGGACTCTCCAATGGTCTGCAGCACACAGCTCAATCGCTGATCATGTTCTTCCAATGTAGACCCATACACCAAGATGTCGTCCATGATGACTGTTGTGCCCTTGTGGTCCCTTAGAAGAGAACTCTCTTTGAAAGATTTCAGGAGCAGAGGATATCCCGAAGGGGAGTCTGCAGAAGCAAAACTGACCTACCGGTGTAATGAAGGTAGTCAGTTTGCGGCACTTTAGATCTAGAGGTATCTGCCAGAAGCCGCTGCAAGCATCGAGTGTGGAAAAAAACTTTGCCCCAGCCAATTTCGGGGCTATGTCTTCAAGTGTCGGCAGCACATATCTCTCTCTCTCTTCACCGCCTCATTTAGACTTTTCAAGTCTATGCAGATGTGTACCTTCCCGTTTTTCTTCGCAACAGGCACAATAGGGGCACACCAGTCAGTTGCTTCAATAACCTTTTCAATGACTCCCATATTCTTCATGCACAGAAGTTCCTTCTCCACTTGAGGCATGAGTGGGAATGGAATTCTACGAGGAGTGGAAATGCTGTATGGGACTGCGTCACCTTTAAGTGATATTCGGACTTGGTTGCAATTCAGTAGTCCCAATTCACCAAAAATGTCTTCTGAAATCTCATTCACTCTGGCAACCAGGCCCAAACCACAGGCTGCTTTTCTGCTCAATAGGTTGTTAACACACTAACCTCTAATCATATGTACTCACATGGTGAATTTCCTCTGCTTGTAATCGCAGTTGGCAAGAAATTTCCCCGCACAATCGATGCGGCCACCAGGACTATGAATTTTAGTTGTAATTTTAGCCAGCTGCGGCTGTCGAGGTAGTTTTATGAATGCTGCAAGGGACATAACAGTGATATCAGCTCCTGTGTCAATCTTAAAGGCAACTTTGGCTCCCATTACAGCAAGGGTAACCCACCAATCTTCATATGAACCAGGCCATTCAACAACGGACCCCACAAAGGACACTTCTTGACCATCCTGGTCACTATCCACCTGCATCTCCTTAATGTATTCGGTTTTACACACCACTTCAAAATGGCCCATTCGGTTACATTTTCTACATCTTTTGTCTTTAGCAGGGCATACGATACTCTGATCATGGGTACGGTTACACCACGTGCAGCGAACATGCTTTGCCCATCTGCTTCTGGGCCTATCTGTTGCCCTTGATCTACCGCTCACACTGAGCCTTTCACTAGCAGCTCTCCTGAACTACTGCACTTCATATACAATACTCTCAGACCTCAGATCAGCACTTTACTTTTTCACCAGTTCACTCTGGCGGGCCATCCTAATAGCCCCATCTAATGTTAATTCAGCCTCCAACTGTAGCTATTTTGTCTCTGATTTGCTCCTCTTTAGCAACACCAAACTCACAGAATTCAGCTAGTTCATACAGGCTGCGCACAAAGGACTCCACAGATTCTCCCACATGCTAGGCACGTTTGTGAAAACAAGCCCTTTCATGAATCACATTTCTTTTGGGCACAAAGTGGGCTCTGAGTTTATTCATAACTATTTCAAAGTCAAATTCTTCCCCTTCTTGGAATGTAAAGGCATTTAACACTGGCTCCATATCTTTCCCCATAGAGTATAAAAGAGAATTAACTTGTAGTTCACCACTCTCCTTGTACAGCTTGGAAGCGATCCTGAAGCGCTGAAACCGCTGACGCCATGTGGGCCAAGCTGCAGGCTGAGAGAAATCAAAAGGCTCAGGTGGGGTAAACTTCGACATCGTTATTAATCAGGAAACAGAAGTGCAGGCCAGTACTTCTGACACCATGTCATGAGATGCAGGACACAGTATAGAAGGTACAACGCTATTTTATTGCAGAGAATAGAAGTATACAGCTTGTACAACACACTTAACTTAGTAACTGCGACATAGACAATAACGGACCTAAACCATGCCCCCATCTGGTGACGTCACTTCCCACTCTCATCACAGGCATCATTGTCACCCAGGAGATTATTTACATTCAGCTCTTCTGTTGCTTTTAACGTGTGTCTCAATGGGTCCCTTTTTCAAATTAATTCCTATATTAAAAGTTATGTTTTAATTTCACTTGTTCTTTCCAACTTAGTCTTGGCACAGAGTGCTATTAGTGCAGTCTTTTCTGTGGGCTTCTTTTGCCCACAATTTGTTTCTGCATATGTCCCTAATTGGCTTTATCAGATAATAACTGCTAAATAATGCACTTTATACTAACTTTATGACATACCAGAATGGCTTCTCTTAATAAGACAAATGATGGGTGAAGTCTGATTATTAATTGCAGTAAAAATAATCGGCTAGATTACGAGTTTTGTGTTAGAGGCTGTGCGGTGCTAATGAGCAGTTTATGCTCACCGCTCACTTACAGACAGCGCTGGTATTACGGGCTTTTACAAACCCGGCGTTAGCCGCAAAAAAGTTAATGAAGAGCAAAATTTTGCTCCACATCTCACCTCAATACCTGCGCTGCTTACGTTAGTGATGAGCTGGCAAAACGTGCTTGTGCACAATTTCCCCATTGGAATCAATGGGGGGGAGCCGGCTGAAAAAAAACCTAACACCTGCAAAAAAGCAGCGTAAAGCTCCCAACGCAGCCCCATTGATTCCTAAGGGGAAATAAAAGTTATGTCTACACCTAACACCCTAACATGAACCCCGAGTCTAAACACCCCTAATCTTACACTTATTAACCCCTAATCTGCCGCCCCCGGCATCGCTGACACCTAGATTATATTATTAACCCCTAATCTGCCGCTCCGGACACCGCCACCACCTACATTATACTTATGAACCCCTAATCTGCTGCCCCCAACATCACTGACAACTACATTATATTTATTAACCCCTAATCTGCCGCCCCCAATCTCGCTGCAACCTAACTTCATTTATTAACCCCTAAACTGCCGCACCCAACGTTGCCACCACTATAATAAAGTTATTAACCCCTAAACCTAAGTCTAACCCTAACCCCCCCTAATTAAATATAATTTAAATAAATCTAAATAAAATTACTATAATTAACTAAATTATTCCTATTTAAAACTAAATACTTACCTATAAAATAAACCCTAAGCTAGCTACAATATAACTAATAGTTACATTGTAGCTAGCTTAGGGTTTATTTTTATTTTACAGGCAACTTTGTATTTATTTTAACTAGGTAGAATAGTTATTAAATAGTTATTAACTACTACCTGTAAAATAAAACCTAACCTAAGTTATAATTACACCTAAACCTACACTATAAAACCCCCACCAAATTACAGAAAATAATAAAGAAATTACAAGATTTTTAAACTAATTACACCTAATCTAATCCCCTAACAAAATAAAAAAGCCCCCCAAAATAAAATAAAAAGCCCTACCCTACACTAAATTACAAATAGCCCTTAAAAGGGCCTTTTGCGGGGAATTGCCCCAATGTAATCAGCTCTTTTACCTGTAAAAAAAATTACAATTCACCCCCACAACATTAAAACCGACCACCCACACAACCAACCCTACTCTAAAACCCAACCAATCCCCCCTTAAAAAAAACCTTACACTAAACCCCTGAAGATCACCTTACCAGGAGACATCTTCACCCAACCGGGCCGAAGTCCTCAACGAAGCCGGGAGAAGTCTTCATCCAAGCCGGGCGAAGTGGTCCTCCAGACGGGCAGAAGTCTTCATCCAGACAGCATCTTCTATCTTTATCCATCTGGCGCAGAGCGGGTCCATCCTCAAGACATCCGACGTGGAGCATCCTCTTCTTCCGACAGCTAAACACAGAATGAAGGTTCCTTTAAATGACGTCATCCAAGATGGCGTCCCTTCAATTCTGATTGACTGATAGAATTCTATCAGCCAATCGGAATTAAGGTAGAAAAAAATCCTATTGGCTGATGCAATCAGCCAATAGGATTGAGCTTGCATTTTATTGGCTGTTCCAATAGGTGTTTGAGGGGGGATCAGGGAGGTTGGAGGGTTAGGGGGATCCTACACTGCAGTAAATTAAAGATAGAGGAATAGGGAGAGGAATAGGGATAGATGAATAGAGGGATGGGGATTAGGGATAGAGGGATAGGGATAGAGAGAGAGGGATAGGGATAGAGGGATAGGGATAGATGGATAGGGATAGATGGATAGGGATAGATGGATGGGGATAGATGGATGAGGGATAGGGATAGAGAGATAGGGATACATGGATAGAGGGATAGGTATATTTGTTTCCTTAAACATTTTGGCCCGTGTACACAGGCTTTAACACTAGTCTTACATAATAAGCTGATCAGTAACCATGGTTACTAACTTGCTCTCACCATTCAGATGATTACTTCAACTGTGCTCTAGTTAAGATATAATGAAAATCTGGCCTGTTAAGGGTCCTGAGGACTGGAGTTGAGAAACACTGCATTAGGGAATACCTCAAATAGCATTGTTCTTTAAATATACTGTGTATGTATATATATATAATAAGGAATTGGGAGAGAGCGCACACGCTGCTCTAAATGTAGCAATTTTAATAAATAGCGATCTTATGCAATATACAAAACACTTACAATGTTAAAATAGCAAGATGTTTATAAAAATGCACAGGAACGGAGAACAGAAGTATAAATACTTCTTCCTGAATACCCCCTGAGAGTCTCCGTTATCTTTTGCTATATCTCTTCTGTCATTCTGGTATTCCTGTAATCCTTGTGATGAATGTCCGATCATGCTGCCAAAAGATGGAAACCACTGTCCGGACGTGCACGCTAGGCAGTGGCGCTTGGCAGGTACCCCTCTTAACAGATACTCTTATGGGTGTAGCTTATCCAACATCCCTCTACAGATATGGCCCTAATCCCTGTGTACTCCTATATATATATATATACAGTATATATATATATATATATATATATATATATACACACATACATACATATTTAAAAATAAAAAATGCTATTTGACGTATTTCTATTAAAAAAATATTCACTTTGATTTAAAGGGATATGATATCTGTCTAAGTGTTTGACAGGGAAAAGCTCAAAGGTGTGGTGTAATACTGCAATACTTTATTTTTTTAAAAAATTACGTGTGTTTTGTTATACTTTTAGTCTAGCCCTACCACTTTACTTCAGGTCCTAATTCGAGCTAACCTTTTTAGCGCTATTATGAGTTTTACTCGACTGCAACACATAACTCTTAGCTTCTAATATGAGCTATGTTTAGAGTGGATGCATTATCTATCGAATGTATAGGGTGTGCTAAAGGGATGTTGGCCATAAACTTTTAACGTTCGCGATTTATCGCACATTTTACAAGTTGAAAGGTAAATGTATGCGTGCGAGCGAATACCAATGAGTGCTAACTTCAGGACTTCAGATATTGCAACCGCATTAATTTTTTTCTTCTCGTAGGCTTCAAAGGAGAGTTCAAACTAGAACAAAACTAACACTTATCGCTCAAGCACTACCCCAACACCACGTTAGACCAACTGCGCTAACCCCGAAGGTGGTTATGAATACATTCCAATGTACTTCACATTGGAATGTATTCATAACCACCTTTGGGTGGTTATATATAGTATGAATTTTTTGTAAAATATATATCTATACCTTTATGCGACCTATATTTCAATAAGAATATATACAGGTATAGATATATTTGGGAATATCTACATATATTTACACTACATACACACTAAAACACAGTCTACTTGAAAATGTTTATTGTTTAAAAAGATATATAATCCCTTTATTACCCATTTCCCCCATTTTGCATAACCAACATGGTTATATTAATATACTTTTTACCTCTGTTATAACTTTGCATCTAAGCCTCTGCCGACTGCCCCCTTACCTCAGTTATTTTGACAGACTTGCATTTTAGCCAATCAGTGCTGACTTATAACTAACCCCACGGGAGTGAGCACAACGTTATCTATATAACACACATGAACAAGCACTGTTGAGCTGAGAAAAACAGAAAAACAGAGCTGAAAAAAAAGATAAGAGGCAACCTTTAAGGGCTTAGCAATTAGCATTTGACCCTACATAGGTTTCGATTTTAACAAAGAATACCATGGGAACAAATAAAGTTTGTTTAAAAATGAATGCCCTATATGAAGCATGAAAGTTTAATTTTGACTAGACTGTCCCTTTAAATATTAATATTGATTAAAAATAATTTTTATTGTTTTCACGTACTTGGAGTGTCAGCAACTGGCATGTAAATGTCTAACGGGTAGATTACGAGTTTTGCGTTAACAGGGGTGCGGTGCTAACGAGCAGTTTATACTCACTGCTCACTTACAGACAGCGCTGGTTTTACGGGTTTTTACAAACCCGGCGTTAACTGCAAAAAAGTGAGCATAGAGCAAAATTTTGCTCCACATCTCACCTCAATACCAGCGCTGCTTATGTTAGTGGTGAGCTGACTGAACGTGCTTGTGCACGATTTCCCAATAGGAATCAATGAGGGAGAGCCGGCTGAAAAAAAAACCTAACACCTGCAAAAAAGCAGCGTTTAGCTCTTAACACAGCCTCATTGATTCCTATGGTGAAATAAAATGTATGTCTACACCTAACACCCTAACATGAACCCTGAGTCTAAACACCCCTAAACTTACACTTATTAACCCCTAATCTGCCCCACCCCCGACATCGCCGACACCTACATTATATTATTAACCCCTAATCTGCCGCTCTGGTGACCGCCGCCACTATAATAAATATATTAACCCCTAAACCGCCACTCCCACATCGCAAAGACTAGTTAAATATTATTAACCCATAATCTTCCGTCCCTAACATCGCCGACACCTACCTACATTTACTAACCCCTAATCTGCCGCACCAATGTCGCCGCAAATATAATAAACATACTAACCCCTAAATCTAAGTCTAACCTTAACCCTAAAACCCCCTAACTTAAATATAATTAAACTAAATCTAAATAAATATAACTATCATTAACTAAATAATTCCTATTTAAAACTATATACTTACCTATAAAATAAACCCTAAGCTAGCTACAATATAACTAATAGTTACAGTGTAGCTTGCTTAGGGTTTATTTTTATTGTACAGCCAAGTTTGTATTTATTTTAACTAGGTAGAATAGTTATTAAATAGCTATTAACTATTTAATAAACTACCTAGTTAAAATAAATACAAAACTACCAGTAAAATAAAACCTAACCTAAGTTACAAATACACCTAACACTACACTATAATTAAATTAATTCCCTAAATTAATTACAATTAAATAAAATTATCTAAAGTACAAAAAAACACTAAATTACAGAAAATAATAAACAAATTACAAGATTTTTAAACTAATTACACCTAATCTAATCCCCCTAACAAAATAAAAAAGCCCCCCCAAAATAAAAAAAGCCCTACCCTACACTAAATTACAAATAGCCCTTAAAAGGGCCTTTTGTGGGGCATTGCCCCAAAGTAATCAGCTCTTTTACCTGTAAAAAAATTACAAATCCCCCCCAACATTAAAACCCACCACCCACACAACAAACCCTACTCTAAAACCCACCCAATCCCCCCTTAAAAAAACCTAACACTAACCCCTTGAAGATCACCTTACCGGGAGACATCTTCACCCAACCGGGCCAAAGTCCTCAACGAAGCCGGGAGAAGTCTTCATCCAAGCCAGGCGAAGTGGTCCTCCAGACGGGCAGAA
This sequence comes from Bombina bombina, assembly GCF_027579735.1. Lineage (NCBI taxonomy): Eukaryota > Metazoa > Chordata > Amphibia > Anura > Bombinatoridae > Bombina > Bombina bombina. The sequence goes on along the minus strand of NC_069501.1, from coordinate 651,797,547 downwards.
GTCTTCTATTGGCTGATTGGAACAGCCAATAGAATGCAAGCTCAATCCTATTGGCTGAATAGGATTTTTTCTACCTTAATTCCAATTGGCTAATAGAATTCTATCAGCCAATCAGAATTGAAGGGACGCCATCTTGGATGACGTCACTTAAAGGAACCGTCATTTAGTAAGAAAACTTCGATGGAAGAGGGTGCTCTGCGCCGGATGTCCTGAAGATGGACCCACTCCGTGCCGGATGGATGAAGATAGAAGATGCCGTCTGGATGAAGACTTCTGCCCATCTGGAGGACCCCTTCGCCCAGCTTGGGTGAAGACTTCTCCCGGCTTCATTGAGGACTTCGGCCCAGTTGGGTGAAGACATCTCCCTGTAAGGTGATCTTCAAGGGGTTAGTGTTAGGTTTTTTTAAGGGGGGATTGGGTGGGTTTTAGAGAAGGGTTGGTTGCGTGGGTGGTGGGTTTTAATTTTGGGGGGATTTGTAATTTTTTTTACAGGTAAAAGAGCTGATTAATTAGGGCAATGCCACGCAAAAGGCCCTTTTAAGGGCTATTTGTAATTTAGTGTAGGGTAGGGCTTTTTTTATTTGTTAGGGGGATTAGATTAGGTGTAATTAGTTTAAAAATCTTGTAATTTGTTTATTATTTTCTCTAATTTAGTGGGGGGGGTTGTACTTTAGATAATTTAATTGTATTTAATTTAGGGAATTAATTTAATTATAGTGTAGTGTTAGGTGTAATTGTAACTTAGGTTAGGTTTTATTTTACAGGTACTTTTGTATTTATATTAACTAGGTAGTTTATTAAATAGTTAATAACTATTTAGTAACTATTCTACCTAGTTAAAATAAATACAAACTTGCCTGTAAAATAAAAATAAACCCTAAGCTAGCTACAATGTAACTATTAGTTATATTGTAGCTAGCTTAGGGTTTATTTTATAGGTAAGTATTTAGTTTTAAATAGGAATTATTTAGTTAATTTTTATTTAGATTTATTTTAATTATATTTAAGTTAGGGGTGTTAGGGTTAGGGTTAGACTTAGATTTAGGGTTAATAACTTTAATATAGTGGCGGCAACGTTGGGGGCGGCAGATTAGGGGTTAATAAATGTAGGTAGGTGTCAGCGATGTTAGGGACGGCAGATTAGGGGTTAATAATATTTAACTAATGTATGCGGTGCGGGAGTGCGGCGGTTTAAGGGTTAATATATTTATTATAGTGGCGGCGATGTCTGGTTCGGCAGATTAGGGGTTAAAAATTTAATTTTATTGTTTGCGATGTGGGAGGGCCTCAGTTTAGGGGTTAATAGGCAGTTTATGGGTGTTAGTGTACTTTTTAGCACTTTAGTTAAGACTTTTATGCTACGGCGTTGTAGTGTAAAACTCTTAACTACTGACTTTAAAATGCGGTACCAGGCTAGACAGGAGAGGGTCTACCGCTAACTTTTTGGCAGACTCGTAATACCGGTGCTATGCAAGTCCCTTTGAAAAAAATGGATACGCAATTGACGTAAGTGGATTTGCGGTATTTCCGAGTCTGGCCAAAAAAGTGAGCGGTACACCTGTACCTGCAAGACTCATAATAATAATAATTCTACCTTAATTCTGGAACAGCGTACCTAGTTTTCAATCCGCCACCCTTGAGATAACGGATGCCATAGAACTCAATGGGAGTCTGAAAACACAGAAAGCTTATGTTCGATATACTGCAAGATAATGAAGTATATTACATAATAAAAGTAAATTAGAAGCTCTATTACAATTGTATACCCTTTCTAAATCAAACAATATTATTGCTCCACATTTGGTGCACTAGTAGATATAGGGATAAAAATGAGACATTACTACTTATGGATTATGCTACAAATTTGTCTCTCATTACAAAACAAGGGGACAATATCGTTTCTACAAATTTGTTGAAAAGTTTTGCCCCAAACTTGTCGCACTAATAGATATAGAGATAAAAATTAAACACACAACATAATATAGCTAACTTCCTTTATTTTTTGGGAAAAATCTATGTGCACCATGTTTGAGCCATGTAATACAAGTCACACTCTCCACTTCGCACCAATTTTGAAGCAACACTTTTCGCACCAATTATGGCGCAAACTCCTAAACAACCCACACACTAGTGAATTTTCCAACCACTTTTGATTGGAATATGCATAATCACATGATTTATGACATCAGCCAATCTGATTCAAATACACATTATAAACTATCAATAACAAATCAAATTGCTTGATACTTGTGTCATTGACACTCATCAGAACTTGTAAGTGCCATTTGTTACATTGTGTATTATACTTTGAAAGTATGTATATGTGAAATTAGTATTACAGATAAACATTAATGCTGACATTAGGACACACGGTGTAATATTTTAGACAAGGATTTTAAAATTTGAATTAATGTTTGATTCAATACAAATTTAGCTGATAGCTCAAAGAGATAGCCGACCTAACATTAAACTGTCATGATTCAGATACAACAGAAATTAAAATCACCTCTTTACTGTCATGCTATTTTCAGTGTATTTCTTCCTTCTCTTGAATTTCCTTTTCAGTAAGTAATGTCATGTAATATGCCAGCCCATTTTATAACACCTGTGAAGGGGTGGTTTTTAAAACTAGATTGCAATCAGGAGGGGTTACACAGGTACATAGAGAAAACTGGCCCAGCTCTTAAAATATCCATTGATTGCAAATAAATACATATCATACCCTGATTACATGTTATATTTGCAATTAGTCATACTCAGAATAATAATAAATTTACACTATATACATATAGTGGTATAAATAAACACAGAGATATGATAGACAGCATTGTTTAGAAAAAAAAGGAACTTAGGGACATGTAAATATGTTTGCAAAAGATTTCTGTCATAACACAAATATATATAAATATATATATATATATATATATATATACATACAAGTAATATATATATATATATATATATATATATATATATATATATATATATATATATATATACACAAGTATGTGCAAAGATTTATGTACAAATTTTAGCATTAATAATCATTTATTAAAAAAAATGAGATAAAAGCATATCATGACTTCTAGAAATACAAATACACATTAATTTATGTGAAAGTATCATATAACAGATTTTTTTGTATAACAAATAAATATAAAATAAATAAATATAAAAATAACTTTCTATGAGATATTGTTTGTTGAGGTATAAATCTATCTATCTATTCTTGGACATTAACAGATGAAAAATAAAAGATTAGCTTTAGAGAAATGTGCTTGTTCATGGACAGTAATGAAATGGTATAAATAAAGTTGGGAAAAACCTGAATAACTGTGTCATCGATGACTGTTAGTTAACAACAGTCTGATGCTCATCGCTCCGTACTTGATACGCAAGTTTTTGATGTTTTTGTTTATAAATAAGGGGATCGTATGTGGATCCGCGTCAGTGATGTCTGGCAAGCATATTGACGCCGGCGAATGCACTGAGATTGATGCTTTGATAAATATGCCCCTAAGACTCTAAATAGAGTAAGAGGATGCTCGGGGGTACAGTGGCTATGAACATGATCTAAAATGGAATTTGGGCATATATCTAGTATGAATAATATTCAGGGGTTATGCCTCTGGTCTAAACTCAAATTTTGGTATATAGGTGGCATAATGGGTCAAGAGAAACTATGTATCTGATCTTAGGTCTCATTGGGCACAGAGCTGGCATAAAGTGACCTGCAAGAGTCAAACAATTAATACAATTAATATTAGGTCTTATCTGGGCAGCAATAAAGGGATGAGACCCTGCATCTATTCAGATATCTAATTTAGGCTGTGGGACCATGTATCTGACCTGATCTCTCATTAGAGCATACAGCTGAGCTGATGACGCATTCGGTTATATATTTTGCACAACTTGGGCTACAGGTGCATGAAAAGGGATGAAATAGCATCTATGTGATCTAAACAATTTCCTGCATATATAGGGCGAGATTACATATGCAGCGTAAATTTCAGCGCAATTGTTGACACCCACGTCACCCGTAAGTTTACCTTGCACATCAGGTTAATCACATATACGGCACCGGCAGATGCTATACTGCCGTAAGACTAACAAACTGGTGATGTTCTGAAAGTGCGCAAATAGACATTTCTGGCATCGCCAGTGACTTACGCCAGTGTATTATCTTGCTGCACGTAAGTATAAAAAAAATTTTGAAATCCCTCGTAAAAAAAAATCTAATATGGCTAAAAAAAAAAAACGACACGTCAAAACCCTTAATCTGCCCTCCCCCCCCAAATCATAACCGCCAATAAAAAGTTATTAACCCCTAATCCGCCATCCCCCCTTAACGCAAAACACTATATAAACCTATTAACCCCTAAATCACAATCCCCCCACATTGCAACTGCTAATAAAAGTTATTAACCCCTAAACCGCCATCCCCTCACAACGCAAACCACTATATAAACCTATTAACCACTATTATCCCCTAAACCGCCATCCCCCAACAACGCAAACTACTATATAACCTCTAAACTGCCACCCCCCCCACAACGCAAACTACCTAATTAACCTATCAACCTCTAAATCGCCAAGTTTCAAGCTTCAGTGTGCAGTGGACGATCACTTGAAGAGGACCTCCATGTTGCCGATGACCGCCTCGGATGACCGCTCCAGGAAGAAGTTAGAAGATGAAGACCTTTCGCAACCTGGAAGATCCATCGCTGGACTTCGTCAATGGATAGTACCAATTTTGGGGTTAGTGTTAGGATCTTTTTAATAATTTTGGGGTGTTTTTTTTTTTTAGTTCACTACTGAAAGATGCTGCCCAGTATAATGCAGAAAATACACCTACCAGTTTGCCTCTGGAGTTTTATAAGATATTGTTTCTATGAATATGTTATTTGCTTGTTTTATAATTCCATATGTTTTGGTTCACATGTTTTTTAAATATCAAATCTAAACTTAAAAATGGGGCAGAAATGCTGTACCTGGGCCAATAAATTATAATTGCCTCCTGGGCCAAAAGTTGCCAATCCTCCCCTGCGCACAGATAGATTAAAATGAATATAATAATATGTTAATATTTTTGTTTTGGATTGTACTCCATGGGCTTTTACCCATGCTGGCCTGAAGATAACTTCCTGAGTCGCTAAGAGCTCTGCATCTGTCTGTGTGTGCTGCTGAGTGCCCAGGGCTGTGAGTTCTGCAGTGGCATATATGTGATGTGCACTCAGTCCATTTTGAGAATGCATGTTTGTAGCTACCAAATCTGCTAGAAGCACAGAGTAGAGCATTGCTGCAATGCCTACCTAGGTATGCTTTTCAACAAATGATATCAAGACAACAAAATAAATTTCTCAATAGAATTTAAATTGCATATCTGATCCATGAAAGTTTAATTTTGCTTTTCATTTCCCTTTTTAAAGGGACAGAATCACTTTAGCTAAGCAAACTACTATTCCATTTGGAATACAACACTTCATTCAAGGATGTATTGAAACCTCTAGAGGGACAGTTCACCTCTGCCTCATTGTCTGTGGTTAGAGGTGGTGAGTTACCATGGAGCCTGTGATGTCACAGAGGAGCTTTAGGTCACAAACAGGTCTCAGCACTTGAGTCAGTGATCACGTCACAATGGATAGGAGCTTTTCAGCAGGCTGTTTTCTTGTCTATAGACCAAGAGTTTGTGGTGTTTGAGTAGAAGATGCTATAACTTTATAGTGTGACTCTTTATCAGAGATGGTCTTTGAGAAGATTTCAATGGATAAGATTCAGAGTCGCCAGTAAATGATTAAAGTTGCCAATGCTTTATTTTGTGATGCTGTTGTGGAAATAATCTTCATCAATGCCAAAATGCAGCTTGGCCGTTAATCTAGAAGAGCCTGGTGATTAAAATCTTGGTCGTCGGATATGGTTTGTAAAGGCAGATTTTTTTTCTCTCCTCCTTTTCAGGGGAAGATTTTATTCAAACTCTGAATACACTCATGTATTTCTACGCCTGTTTTTGAGGTTTTTCTGATTCAGCCATTGACATTGTTCTTCAAGGTAGGGATCCTTTGTCTAGGAAGATTTATCATATGGCCAGGAAATGTTTATTTTCTTGGTGTCACAGTAAGAGTTTCCTTGAAAAACTGAAATATGTTACAGGGTTAAGAGTGTCCAATACAGCAGTAGAAGATGACTGTGTAATCACAGTAATAGAAATATAAATCTGGTAACTGAGATATGTTGCAAGGTCAGAGTATATAATACAGTTGTAGCAGATGACTGGATAATTGCAGTAATACTTGCCTGTTAACTGAGTTATGTTGCAGGGTCAGGGTATGCAATAAAGTTGTAGCAGATGACTGGGTAAACACATTAATACTTATCTGGTAACTGATTTATGTTGCAGGATTAGGTATAAAATGTACTTGAAGCAAATGGCTGGATGATCACAATAATGGTTATTTGGGAACTAAGATATGTTAGAGTGTCTACTAAGATATATAGAAATAAGTGGGACCTGATATCTAGGTCTATAATGGTAAAAAATATGTTGCGGGGATAAATACACTAGAAGAAAATTATAATGCACTATATAATAACCTGAGGTATAAAATACAATAAGAAACAGCTTTATAAGAAATATGAAAAAAGGTTTATTTAGAATAATTCTAACCTAATAAAAAAAACAATATTGCAAATACGGATAGTATGCAAGTCTATAAAACATTTATGAAATATACTTTAACAAAATTATGGGACCCAGTGGTAAAAATCTAAAATTCTAAAAAATCTTAAAAACAAATGAGGCAAAAGGGACATGTTCCTAGTATATACGAAAAAATGTGTCCAAGTGCTGTGTTTAGTCCGTGTAAAATACCCAGAGAGATAGGGGGAAAAAATGATGATCGGTAGTGATAGTTGGTAGTGTTCTCCAAGTTATATATGCATAAGGGTGTGTCTTTTGAGTAGTGGATACTGTGATCCAAAGTCTGTGGAATGGGGATTTTTTTCATATACATTATCACCGCTTGATGTGTGGTGTGTTAATCCTACGATGTCCTGTGTGTCAGCCTGTCAGCCGGAAAAAAGGCTGTGTGATCACACAGACATCTATTGCAGAATTGGTTGAATGAATATCCATTTGTGAAGAAGGGTGTTGCTTGTGGTCTCCAATTTCTGTGGTTGTTAATAGTGGTTATTAGTTCCTTACTTGTCCATCGGTTCCTGGAGATGAAGCCATTGCCGGTCTGCGGCGTACCCTGATTGACTCAATTTCCTGGCTCAGCTTAACCAGCTGACTTGACCAAGACCGGCAACGGCTTTATCTTCAGGAACCGAGGGACGAGTAAGGAATTAATAACCAATATTAACAACCACAGAAATTTGAGACCACAAGCAACACCCTTCTTCACAAACGGAGATCCATTTAACCATTTAACCAATTCTGCAATAGATGTCTGTGTGATCACACAGCCTTTTTCCGGCTGACAGGCTGACACACAGGACATCGTAGGATTAACACAGCACACATCAAGTGGTGATAATGTATTTGAAAAAAATCACCATTCCACAGACTTTGGATCACAGTATCCACTACTTAAAAGACACACCCTTATGTATATATAACTTGGAGAACACTACCAACTATCACTACAGATCATAATTTTTTTCCCCTCTCTCTCTGGGTATTTTACACGGATTAAACACAGCACTTGGACACTTTTTTCATATATGCTAGGAACGTATCCCTTTTGCCTCATTTGTTTTTAAGATTTTTTTAGATTTTTACCACTTCGTCCCATAATTTTGTTAAAGTATATTTTATATATATTGCAACAAAGCGGTGCGGTGCTCTACTAGACTCCTATGTAATGCAGGTGGGTGTGTGTATGTGTATATGACTTAAACTTAACAGTTCCTTACATCTTAAGGCTTTAAATCCTTGCTACCATGCAAGATTTTTATTCAAAATGTGCAACGTTTGACAGCCAATAGAGGGCTAGGAAAGTCCCTTTATATACTTTATATATTAATAGTCTCCTTTCACAGCTTCAGTGGAACAACAATGTTGGGAAAACACCTTAAACAAAAACTCACCCCACTTCATGCGGTCGCCTTACTTTAAACGCTCACTTTGGCTTTCATTCAACTCTTGGTGAATCCCTGTTGGGAATGTAAAGGACTTACTTGGTGGTGTTAGGTTGTTTTCCTATGTGTTCCACTTCCACGTTTAGCGGACGCTGCTCCGTGCTCTTCTTCACTCGCTCTGCTTGGCTTGTATCCTGGGACTCCTCCTGCAGCTTGTGATTGGACTTGCTACACCCCTGTATATTTTATATATGTTTTATAGACTTGCATATTATCCGGATTTGCAATATTGTTTTTATTATTATGTTAAAATTATTCTAAATAAACCTATTTTCATATTTCTTATAAAGCTGTCTCTTATTGCATTTTGTACCTCAGGTTATTATATAGTGCATTATAATTTTCTTCTAGAGTATTTATCCCCGCAACATATTTTTACCATTATAGACCTAGATATCAGGTCCCACTTATTTCTATATATCTCAATAGACACTCTAATTGCTATTTTTAGCGCTGTTCCCCTTCCATGTACTTTATGTTTCTGTATTAACCTTTAGGGAGATTAAGGTTTTTTCTGGAGTTCTAGCAATATTAGGAATATAGTATGAGTCAGATATTTGCTATCTTTTTTTCCTAGAACTAAGATATGTTGACTGACTGACATCCTTAAAGAAACAGGGGCATCAAACACACAGGCATGACACAGGCGCTGTTTACCATTAGACAGGTTTTTAATCCGGTATCTCCTCCTTGGAAAATGTCTTGTCCTTATGGGTGTTATAAACAACATCTTTAACACTTATGCATGGTTTGGATACCCAACTTCTGTCTGGAAGAAAATATCTTTTACATAATCTGGATATGGTAAGGGCTCTAACATTGTCTTCAGGGCCACTAAGATTTTTTTTGACAAACTTCTTCCTTATTTGTTCATTTTTTATGAATCTCATAATGGTCAGAAAGCTTCAGCAATTAGACTTTCTTCTTGGCTAAAGCAAATGATTAGTAAGGCTGGTAGAGAGATCTGTTTCTACTTCTAGGGCCTTTAGGAAATAAAGTATCTGTGGAACATCTATTTGGTTCTTACATTATTTTACTGAATGTTATCATTTTGATGGTTTCTGTCTCTTATGTTTTTAGCAGGAAGGTTCTAAAGGCAGCAGTAGCTGGTCATTTGGTTTGTGTCTTAAATTCATGTTCCGCGCTTTCACGGTTATCTTGTGGACTCCATAGCTTGAGTATTAGATCACAGATGTGAAGTCTTGTAGACTCTCAACATATTATGAAAGAAAACAAAATTTATACTTTCCTGATAAGTTAATTTTTTTCATGGTGATGAGAGTCCACAAGACACGCCCATTTTTATACTCAGTTGGCAGCTTTTCCAGTTTGTACTTCATTTATCCTACCTTGATCTTTTCTGTTCCATTTAGTGAAATGGATGGGATTAAAAGATCTTGGTATGTTGAGTATTTTTTGCCTCCTCCTAGTGGACTGGAGTATATTCCCATGTGATTTCTCATGAACTCTCACCACCATGAAAGAAATTAATTTATCAGGTAAGTGTATATATATATATATATATATATATATATATATATATATATATATATATATATATATATAAAAAAAATTAAAGCTCCTCTTTTAAAATCAAAATTATACAAAAGTAATTTTTAAAAGATTTTTATATTGGAGTAAATATGTAATGATCCTGAGAGCTTACTAATCATGTAGCAAATTTCCTTAACCTCTTTTTTTTGCTTATATATGTTTGTATACTAACTTTGTATGTTTTAATTTTTATATAAACAGGTCTCTTTACTTGAGCATCTCTAGAAGGTTTTAATAGAACTGTTCATCAAACCATCGGAATGGAGGAAGAGGTAAGCTGTTTTAATTACCACCTCTTTTGGGTTAAGCACTTTTTAAAATTGCGTTTTTGATAAAACGATTTGCTTTTGGAGAGCTGCCTACACCTCTAGAGGACATAAATGGAAGCGAAACTGAGTGATATTCTCTGTAGGGAAATGGTAGAGATTCTGTGGAGCTGGGAGAGAGAAGGGGATTTATTTTATTTTATTTTTTTTTAACTAGTGCTTTTCATTAATTGATTTAATATTTGAATAACAGTTTTATTTTGTTCTCGGAAGGACCGAAAAGGTCACCAAGCAGAGTGACATATCCCCTCTTCCTCTATAGATTATTGGATTAGTGGTGGGATGGTGTAGGAGGGAGAGAGGAAATGATTGTCACACTTGTTGATTGTTTTTTTTGGAAAGAGCAGGTAATCTTAACGAAAATATAGCAGTATAATTACTAATGTTATAATGTGTGTCCTCTATATTAAAGGGTCAGTCAATGTTCAAATTAATGTTACATAATTATGCACATAATTATGTGGATAGTGGAAAGGATTTTAAAGATTTAACTCCCCAAACTCATACTTACCTCACCTTACCTTCCTTGCCAACTTCTTCTGCTCTTCTGGTTTCTAATCACAGCGCAATCAGTCATCATGTTGAACTACATGTAGCGCACTCTCATGCTGGGTGAAGCTGTCGGCTGCTTTACCCAGCACAGGAGCGCGCTACATGTAGTACAATGGCACGACCTGGTGCACTGTGATTAGATAGCGTGCCCGTGATGCACTGTTGAAGAAACCCGAAGAGCAGTAGAGGCTGGTGAGGAAGGTAAGATGAGTACGGTTTTGGGGGGGGGGGTTAAATCTTTTTCTTTTGCATGTGTCGCTAGGTTAATGTTACATAATTCTTCACATAATGCAGAAATATGTGACATTAATTTGAATGTTTACTGGCCCTTTCATTTGTAATGTAGACTGTACATGTCTGATTGACTTTTTATTAGCATTTTTAGATATTTCTATTTATATAATTTTGTTACCTTATTTTTTAAGTTACCCACATATTATTATTATTATTCTTTATTTATAAAGCGCCAACAGATCCCGCATGCGCTGCACATGGGTACAAGGATAACAGTACAATGGAGAAACAATACAATAAAAGACAAAAATTTTACAGACAAACACAGGGGGAATTGAGGGCCCTATTCCCGTGGGAACTTACAATCTAGATGGGTAGGAGGATGGGAAACAGGAGGTGGGGACTGCAAAGGTGAGAATGATATTAGTGAGGAGATAGATGAGGGCAACTGTTAGTTAAGTGAAGTTAGTTTGTTAATAAGTTGGGGTGATAAGCTTCCCTGAACAGAAAGGTCTTTAGGGAACTTTTAAAGGAGGAGAGGTTAGGGGCAAGTCTGACAGTTCGAGGAAGTGCGTTCCAGACTGTTGGTGCCACACGAGAGAAGTCCTGTAGTCTAGCATGGAAGGAGGTGATGGTAGAGGACGCAAGAAGCAGGTCATTGTTGGATCTTAGGGGGCGGGCGGGCGGACGGGAGTACACTTGTTGATGAGTGAGGACAGGTAGGGTGGGGCAGCATTTGTGAGGGCTTTGTAGGTCAGGGTGGGGATTTTGAATTTAACTCTGCTGTGAATGGGGAGCCAGTGAAGGGACTCACAGAGAGGTGCAGCAGAAACATATATTATTCTATATTAAAAATAGTGTTTTTTGGTTTTTATATCTTGGTAAAGAGATGTTAAAAAAAATAGCTTAATTCATTTGGAATCAAAATTATACAAATCTGATAAGTCCTGTTTAATACAAATGTTCTGACATTGGTATAAATCTGTAGTGATCCTGAGAGGACACTAATCATGTAGCAATCTTCACTCTCTTTTTTATGTTTTATATCATTGTAAAATAGCTTTGTTTTAATATTCTTTAAAAAGGTCTCTTTACTTGAGGTTCCCAAGAAGTTTTAAATAGAACTGTTCATCAAACCCTCATAATGGAGGAAGGGTGTAAGTTATTTTATTTACCTACCACCTATTTTAGGTTTAAACCTTTTTAAATTTGTGGGGTTTTTTTTAATAAAAGCATTTAGTAGAGTTGTCTAAACCTCTACAGGACCCAAATAGAAGCCAAGCAGAGTGGCACTTCCCCTCATCCTCTAAGGGGAACTGGAATGTAAAGAGCTTGTGGAGGTGAAAGAGGAAATGGGATTGTCACACTGTTTAGTCTAGTCAATGAAATTAGATAGATGAAAGTTTGACATGTGTCCTTCCTTTAAATTTCTAATTTATATTGTATTTACCTGTGGGGGGGTTTGTATTTTTTTGTTGTTGTATATTATACCTCCTTATTCAATTTAATATTTATTTTATCATTTTTTTATTACTTTTCAATTAAGATTAGTTTTACCTGAATTTTTAATCCCTTCACTACCGGGACTTTCAGAGAAAAACTTGCCCAAAATACCGGAGAATTTTCAGCATTTTTGCTATCACTCCATTTAAACAGAAATAGAGCCTTGTTATTTTTTTTTTATTTACCTGTCAAAACTTGCCACCATTTCACCGCCAAATGCGATCAAATAAAAAATGTTTTACTTTTTTTCACAAACTTTGGATTTCTCACGGAAATTATTTACATACTGCTTGCACAATCACGGCACAAATGGTTGTAAAAGCATCTCTGGGATCCCCTTTTGGTCAGAAATAGCAGACATATATGGCTTTGCCATTGCTTTTTGGTAATTAGAAGGCCGCTAATTGCTGCTGCGCACCACACTTCTATTATTCCCGGCATTTTGTTTTTAAAAAGAACTATTTTTACATGTATCCTTAAAGTTATATACTTCCATTAGCTTGAGACCTATATTTTTATACTACTCTTTGTTTGTTTTAATATTTTAAAACAGGTCTCTTTACTTGAGCTTCCTAATAAGTTTTAAATAGAACTGTTCTTTAAACCTTTGGAATGGAGGAAGAGGTAAGTTATTTTACCTACCATCTGTTTTGGGTTAACCCCTTAGTGACCAGACCATGTTTCAATTTTCTTACCGTTAAGAACCAGGGCTGTTTTTACATTTCTGCTGTGTTTGTGTTTAGCTGTAATTTTCCTCTTACTCATTAACTGTACCCACACATATTATATAACATTTTCGCTATTAAATGGACTTTCTAAAGATACCCTTATTTTCATCATATCACATAATTTACTATATAAAAAAAAGATAAAATATAATGAAAAAATGGAAAAAAACTAATTTTTTCTAACTTTGTCCCCCAAAATCTCTTACGCATATACAACCACCAAAAACCACCCATGCTAAATAGTTTCTAAATTTTGTCCTGAGTTTGGAAATACCCAATGTTTACATGTTCTTTGCTTTTTTTGCAAGTTATAGGGCAATAAGTAGCACTTTGCTATTTTCAAACCATTTTTTTTTTCAAAATTAGCGAGTTACATTGTAACAGTGATATCTGTCAAGAATCCCTGAATAACCCTTTCACATGTATATTTTTTTTTTTTTAGTAGACAATACCAAAGTATTGATCTAGGCCCATTTTGCCACCATTTCACTGCCAAATGCGATCAAATAAAAAAAATTGGTAACTTTTTCACAAACTTTATGTTTCTCACTGAAATTATTTACAGCTTGTGCAATTATGGCAAAAATTATTGTAAATGCTTCTCTGGGATCCCTTTTGTTCAGAAATAGCTTGTAGGGTTAATTTTAGCTTTAGTGTAGAGATTAGCCTCCCAACTAACACATCCCAACCCCTGATCCCTCCCTGACTCCTCTCAAACAGCTCTCTTCCCTCCCCCCAATGGTCACCCCCATCTTAAAGGGACAGTCTACACCAGAATTTTTATTGTTTAAAAAGAATTTAGAAATTAGCATATAAACCTCCTAGGTTTAGCTTTCAACTAAGAATACCAAGAGAACAAAGCAAAATTGGTGATAAAAGCAAATTGGAAAATTGTTTAAAATTACATTGTCTATCTGAATCATGAAAGTTTATTTTGGACTAGACTGTCCCTTTAACTGTACCCAGTTTGCGGCAAATTAGGCTCATTTTTTCTGTAGTGTAGCTGCCCCCCTCAATACTATACCCCTCTCATCCTCCCAGATTTCTTTCCATTATTGGATCCCACATAGGATCCCCCTCATTGCCCTTCCCCCTTCCCCCCTCCCTCCTCCCCCCTCCCCCTTCACTGCCACTGTGGCTCAATATTATTTTTTATGTATGCCTGTAGCGTGGCATAGCGGTCCCACCTGCACCTGCCCTACTCCCTCCCCCTTCAGCAATGGGCCTCCCACCCACCTCACTCCTAACCCTCCCACACCACCAACGATCAGCACCATCACTGGCCGATGGAGAGAGGGCTACAGAGTAGCCCTCTCTGCATTGGCAACTAACCGGAGGGTATTGCACGATGCCTCAATATCGAGGCATCTCTGCAATACCCTGAGAGTGGCTGGAAGCAATCGCATTCACTTCCAGTGCTCATTTTACCCGAGGACGTACCAGGTACGTCCATTGACAATAACTGACAATTTTTGCAGGACATACCTGGTACGTCCTTGGTCGTTAAGGGGTTAAACTGTGTTTTGATACAAGCATTTAGATATGTTTTATATTTAGCTAAACTAACTTTGTATGTTTTAAAAAATATATTTTTAAACAGGTTTCGCGCTTCCCAAGAAGTTTAAGATAGAACTGTTCATCAAACGCTTTGAATGGAGGAAGAGGTATGTTATTTGTTTCATCATTTGTTTTTTGGTTAAACCATTTTTAGATTTGTGTTTTTTGATAAAAGCTTTTCGATATATTTTATATGTTTTGTAAACCAACTGTGTGTTTTTCTAAAAATAGGTCTCGAGCTTCCCAAGAAGTTTTAAATAGAACTGTTCAAACTGTTGGAATGGAGAAAGAGGTAAGTTATTTACCATCTCTTTTGGGCTAAACTGTTTTATTTGTGTTTTTTTTTTTTATATAAAAGCATTAAGATATGTTTTATATTTAGCTAAATTAACTTTGTATTTTTTTTTTATATTTTACAGGCCTTGAGCTTCCCAAGATGCTTTAAATAGAACTGTGCATCAAACCCTTGGAATGGAGGAAGGGGTAAGATATTTTATTTACCATCTCTTTTGGGTTAATCCCTTTTTCTTTCATAAGGTGGTGAGAGCCCACAAGTTATCACATGTGGAATTAAACTCCAGTCCATTTGGAGGAGGCAAAAAATACCCAACATACCAGGAGCCTTTAATCCCTCTCACTTCCCAGGTCTCCTCAGTCTTATTTGCCTCCATTAGAGAAGGTGAAAATGGAAGTGTTTTTCAGAGGTTCTCAGGGGAATAGTAAAATGGGATGTACAGGAGTAAACTGGCAGTGATAGTAATTCTCCCTTGTGAGTTTGTCACTGGCCTGCCTCAGGTGTTGCTGGGAATTATCCTTCAGCCTACTCCTGTTGGCCTCTTGATGTACTCCTGTTTCAGATCTAACCAGGATGGGCTACTGTGCTGGACACATGTTTACTGCAGCTGGGTAAGAAAGGTGGAGCGAGTTCTAACAGGTAGATGAAGAGGAGCATTTACATAGCCCACAGGCTATTGATATGTATATTGTTAATTTTACACCTAGCCTGAGGACAATACACACATAGGTTTTTCTCAGGTTTAGGGCACTTTATAACTTAGAGTCAGTCCTGGGTATTATCTCTTTACATTCTTTGTGTAGAGGTCAGTTTTTACCTTGGGAAACTGTTTGTGTTATAGGTGTGCTGACTGAGAGACCATTATAGTGTAGGTTAGGTCCCAGGGAGGTTACATAGATGCTTCTCCTCACAGAGGGTGAAACTTCAGCTGGTTTCAGTTCAACTGGTATATCTCACCGAAGCAACACATCTATAACTCTGCTTAAGGATTCTGATGTGTAAGATCCAGATACATCAGAAGGTGAGATACTGTTAGATAGCCAGGATCCTTTGTTGGACCTGGAATCTGAGAACGCATATTTAAGATGGATTATCTGCACTCTTTGCTGCAAGAAGTATTCCTTACTCTGGGAGTTCCAAGAACCTGTTCCTACAGAAGAAAATATTGGTTAAATAACTAGATTTATTATTTAAGCCATCTAAAATTTTGGAGTTTTTTTCAGAGTTCAAGAAGATGTTTTCAATTACTCACGCATATCTGGAATTTTGGGAATCTATTCCCAAAGTGAATGGAGCTATTTCTACGCTTGCTAAAAATACTACTATCCCCTTAGAGAATAGTACCTCTTTTAATGACTCCATGGATAGAAAGCTAGAGGCTTTTTATAGGAAAGCTTTTCATCAAGCAGGATTTTTTATTCAGGCCAGCAATTAATGTGGCCTATATAGCGGGTGATATCACTTTGTGGTGTGACACCTTATCAGAGATGGTTTCTCTTCAGAAACCTTTCCTTAGAGGAAATTCAGGATTGTCTTAAAATGATCAAGGTTGCTTATTCATTTATTTGTGACAATTACTGAGATCATTTGCATTAAAGCAAAAATTGTGCCTTTGGCGGTTCTCACAAGACCGCTGCTCCTTAGGTCTTCTGAGGTGCTTCTGAGGCTGCGGACATCAATCCGCCAAATCTCATACAATTGGGTTGATTGACACCCCCTCCAAGTGGACGATTTGCTGCAAATCTGCAGGGGGCGGTATTGCACAAGCAGTTCACCAGAACTGCTTGTGCAATGATAAATGCCGACAGCATATGCTGTCAGCATTTATCGATGTCTAGCGGACATGATCGCTACAGCGGATCATGTCTGCCAGACACTTGATAAATGGCCTCAAGGTGTCAATGAGCAGGCTTTTATTGCTCCCTTTCCAAGGATACATTTTATTCAGTCCTAGCTTGGATGCAATTATTGACACAGTATCTGGTGCTTTTTTTTACCTCTAGTAGATTTGCTTTTCATTTTCTTTCTTTTCTCCGGTCCAGTAATCAGAAATCTTCCTCATGTGGCCAGAAAGCTGATGCTTCCAAGCCTCATTAGAAGCCAGGCATTACCTGGAACAAATCTAAGCACTTTATTCTGTATCAAAATCTGAATGAAGATGCAACCCCTAATCTAGGCTTAGCTCTGGTAGGGGACAGATACAGCCTTTTTCAGTCAGCCTGGGTACTCAAAATTGTATTTCAGTGATACAGAATAGGGCTTTGGTCCAGGCCTCCTTGGGAAAGGTTCCTCCTGTCACATGTAACCAAACTTCATTCAAAGGCACTAGCCTTTTTCCAATTTTAACAAGACCTTGAGAGTTGGAAAGAAGTCAAGGGTTTAATTCAAATCTGTTCATAGTTCTGAAAAGGGAGGGAACTTACAGACCCATTCTATATCTCAAGTTCTTAACATTTCTTTGGGTAACCATTCAAAATAGAGGTGATTTTGACCATCTTACCCTTGGTACAAGAGAGTCAATTAATTACAACCATAGACTTGAAAGATACCTTCTGTTTCCTAGACAAATGTTTCTAGGTTTGCCTTCCTAGACAAACATTTCCAGTTTGTGACTCTACCTTTCAAGTTGGATACTGCTCCAAAAACCTTCACAAAGGTTATGGGAGCTATGCTAGCGGTGGTACATATACACAACTGATTACTTAAAGTCTGTGTGGTCCTTAGCACCATTGAGCAGAAAACAAACATCTGGCAGGTCAGGTATGGTCCCTGGGTATAGTTTGGGAAGCACTGTTCTAAGTCCAGGGTTCTTAAATTCCACTTCATAACAGCCACTAACTGTCAGAACCTTGCCTAATCCCACAAAGGGCTCAGGCCTCAATGTAGAGAAATGCCAAGGTCTGTCTTCTGTTGCTGCTCTCTCTAGGTGCACAGTGCCACATGCTGCTCTAATTTAAGTATCCCGTAACATCCTGCTTAGTCTCCTGTATCTTGCTGTACCAGTGTCAGCTGACCTGTATCCTGCTGTATCTGCTGCACTCACCTGGTGTCCTGTGACTATCTCACAATAGTACCCACTGGGTATCCTGCTTTACCTGATGCCCTCAACTAGTATCCCATCCCATGACAGCGTACTGAGGCTCCTGTATCCTGCTATACCAGCGACATCTTACCTGTATCCTGCTGTACCTGCTGCAATTACCTAGTATCCCGTGACAGCCTACTGAGTCTCCTGTATCCAGTTATACCAGTGGCAGCTTACCTGTATCCAGCTGTACCTGCTGCACTAACCTGGTATCCTGTGACAGTCTGCTGAGTCTCCTGTATCCTTCTGTACCAGTGGCCACTTATTTGTATCCTGCTGTTCCTGCTGCACTCACATAGTATCCCATAGTATCTCAGCAACATTACCCACTGGGTATCCTGTGCCTACTGAGTCTCCTGTATCCTGCTGTACCAGTGCCAGCTTACCTGAATCCTGCTGTACCCAATGCACCCACCTGATATCCCGTAACAGCCTCACCAACAGTATCCACTGGGTATCGTGTACCTGCTGAGTCTCCTGTATCCTACTGCTGAGTCTCCTGTGCTTACTATACCAGTGGCAGCTTACCTGAATCCTGTTGTTACTACTGCATCTATCTGATATCCTCTGCCAGCCTGTACACCTATACCTGCTGGACATTGCTCCTGCTTTCCCTCTTGGTGCCTAGTTGCTGGACTGATCTCACGGTACTTGACCATTGGCCTGTTACTGGACTCTGCTCTTGTTTAACCCTAAGTTTTTGTTTCTCTTGCTTTAATAAAACTTTTTAAAAGACTTTTGGTTTCCTGTACGTCTATTGTACTGTACTCACCCTGTCACACTCACACTAACAGACCAGTGCATCAGTAGCACCCTGGCTGTGAACAAGCTAAAAGGGACATGAAACTCAAAAATTAACTTTCATGTTCAGAGCATGCGATTTTAAAAGACTTTACTTCTACTATCAAATTTACTTCCTTTGTTACAACCGACCAACAGCTAGCTCCTAGTAGTGCAAAGGCTCACATGCACTACTAGGAACTAGCAGGTGGTCGGTTACACATAGGTATCTTGTCATTGGCTCACCAGATGTGTTCAGGTAGGTCTGTGCAAGTACATTGCGGGTCTAGATTTAAATGCACTATCCCTTTTGCAGATTTTAAACAGTTACATGTAAATATATACTACACATATAAACTTCACAGCAATAAACGACCGTTCATTGTAAGAAAGCTTGGAACAAAGACAGAAGGACACACCATAAAAAGACTAATACAATACATCCGGCATCCGCGTAATAGAGCCAACTTGAAACAACCCACTCTAATGGCTACATTATTAATCGTGTAGATAAATGTTACAAGAAAAATAAAAAATCGAAACAGCAGAACGTCCACAAAATATTGTTACTATATCGAAACCTGAATACATCATTAGCAAACGTATTAACCCTATGAATCCAATAAACGTAACCAAAACATTGTAACATGAAAAGTACAGAGAGAATTGCATACCTTCAGACGGCTATGTAGCCGAACTCCCAGATTAGGAAACAAGCGTGTATTGGACAGATCACCTGTTGGGGCTTAAATACCGTAAGCTACGTGACTACAAAAGTAGCCAACGAGCAATCACTGTAACCTTACACTTGCAACGTGTAAAAGTAAATAGCAAGACCGTAGTGTGTAAATGAAGGACTTTACGTAGCATATCATTTATGTACAAGATGCAGTAAAGAGAACGCAGATATTTTGCATTGTTTATGGCTATGCCCTAAGATATTCCAATTCTGGTGTAAAATATCTTATTGGATCAAACAGACAGTTAATCCTACATTCACCATAACTTCTCGAGACATTCTCTTTCTAGTTAGATATTCAACGAGATGTAAGTATTATAAATTGCTAAATACTATATTGATACTAGCTAGAAATCTCATTTTCAGGAACTGGAAAGCGACACATGCGCCCAAATTTAGAGAATTTAAGAAAGCAGTAATCATGCAAATAATCTTGAAACAATATAATATTTCAATCACAAATAGTGATCAGGTACAGGCATTTTTCTCTAAATGGGAGGGAGTAATCAAATCACTCCCAAATAAAACCCAAATTCAAATAGTTAAGCCGATAAGTAACTCTACTTTCATCCTTCAAAACATCTTAGCAGGTCATTACCCCGGGTGGTGGTCGACAGGCATTGAAGAAGTAGTGACATCGATGGAGGCGGGGGGAGGGGTAGGGGAGTGAAGGGATAGGGGTGTATGTATTCTTTTTTTTTTTTTTTTTTTATTGTTATTTACTCATTTCGTATGCTTGATGTGATGTCGTGTCTATAGAATGATGAATGAAATGTCCTCAAGTCTTGGATATATCTCAGCATAGAATGTTTGATAATTCGGACGATGGGCCAGGTCAATGGGAGAATCAAAGGGAAAAGTGTTTCTACCCCCGCAAGGACCTGGTATGCTTTTATTATGTAACCTATTATTATATAGGTATTTATTTTGTTTTCTCTCGAATTATCAGAAGATATGATATATTTATTACAAAATGCTGTAAGAATTTTTGTTGAATTGGTTTTTGCATGTGAAATTAATAAAAAATAATATTTAAAAAAAAAAAAAAAGATAGTGTATATATATATATATATATATATATATATGCTATGCTTGGTGCAATATTTTATTTAGCCCTAACGCCAGGACTTCAGTTGCGCTAACCCGCAAAGTGCAAATTTAATCGGTCGCGTTTTACTTTCAACTTGTAATATGTGTGCGATATTTCAATATTGTGCGTGCGCTAACGTTAGCGTGCCACTTGTAATCTACTCTAGTTTCATTAAAACACCTTAAACAATTCGAATAGAGTTGAAATAGGCATTATGGTTAATTTAAGGGTCTTCTGAATAGCTGACAGACTGATAACAGATAATTAAATATGCCCAGCTTGCCCCTTGAAAGTCTCTGCAAGCATACTAAGTAGACTACAAGAAATATAGACTTATACTAAAAGTTTTGTATAGTGCACCCCACAGAGAATATGAAATATGCTTTTAAAGTTGTTAATTTGTCATAATTGTGTTATCAAGATTGTTTTTTTTAAGCCTTATTGGATATTATAGCTCATATGCTCATACTGAACTGCCCTAAAGTTGTACGTACTTTTTAAATCTCCTTTGCTGTTTTTCCCCTCTCCTTTTACTCTTTTATGGTGCAAATATACTTTCTCATTCTCACCAGCTCATCGTTACATTTCTTGGAACAAATTACATGTTATATAATTGATTTTGAAAGGTGCAGTGATTAGCGTAAGGCCTTCATATTTATCCAAATACTTCTCTCATGCATGCTTCTAGATTAGTGTTACTCACACGTATCATCGGACTCACTAATTAGCTTGCTAGCCAACTTTACAAGCTAATAACCAACTTTTTATATTGCTTTTTAAAAACTGGTTAAGGTTGTCACCATCAGTGGTAACAGTCCCCTTCAAAATTTCAAGTCTCCTTAACCCCTAAACTGTGATAACCCCACAACATTAAATACCTTAACTGCCATAGCAATAAACCCCCATAACTGTTAACACCTAAACTGCCAGACTCACCTCTGCGATTAACCCTCCAGCCACTAAGACTCCTACCAATATTAATCCCTAATGCAATTAATTGCCTAACCACTAAGACCAGTACTACTATTAAAGGGACACTGAACTCAATTGCAATTTTAAGCAACTTTCTAATTTACTCCTATTATCAATTTTTCTTTGTTCTCTTGCTATCTTTATTTGAAAAAGAAGGCATCTAAGCTTTTTTCTTGGTTCAGAATTCTGGACAGCACTTTTTTATTGGTGGATGAATTTATCCACCAATCAGCAAAGACAACCCGGGTTGTTCACCAAAAATGGGCTGGCATCTAAACTTGCATTCTTGCATTTCAAATAAAGATACCAAGAGAATAAAGAAAATTTGATAATAGGAGTAAATTAGAAAGTTGCTTAAAATGTCATGCTCTATCTGAATCAGTGTTCCTTTAACCCCATAACTGCAAGACCCCTACAATTAACCTCTAACCACCAGACTCCTACCCACCATTAACCTCTAAACTTCAAGATCCCACTGCTTTTACCTCCGAACTATTAAGATACCTACAACTATTCACTCCTGATTTGCCAGATCCTTACTTCAATTAATACCCTGATGACCATTCCCCCCACTGCTAGGAAAAGGGTGTACATAAATTTATTGGAGCTTCTAATAATAATAATATCAGAAAGGACCCAGACATATTTATTAACTCCTGCCAGAATAAACTTTCTTTGCCCATTAGCAAAATATCCAAACTTTCTGAGGAGGTTATTGCTAATCATACACTCCTAAATCAATATAGTCTGCAAGAATGGGCTCTAATGTATGTTTTATCAGAGTGTAGATGCATTATTTTATATCATATGAACCCAAAATTGGCTGATTATGCAATAAATGAAAAAGGCCCTAAGACTTAGGGGCCGATTTAACAATTTGCAGCGGACATGATCCTCTGTAGCAGATCATGCCAGCCGCACATCGATAAATGCCGACAGCATACGCTGTCGGCATTTATCATTGCCCAAGCATTTCTAGTGAAATGCTTGTGCAATGCCGCCCCTTCAGATTCGTGGCCAATCGTCCGCTAGCAGGGGGTGTCCATATCTGATCGGGCTGATTGCTGTCTTAAGACCGCTGCTTCTTAACGCCTGTTTCCGGCCAGCCTGAAGGGTCACGTGGAAACAGATGCATTAAGATGCATACGGGGCATGATAAATTTCCCCTTAGGCTTATTATTTGGAGATTTGGGTGATTTCCTGGCCATACAACCAACATTTACAGGTGCTGATTTAAAAATAGCCACATACTTCTGTACCTTCTTTTCCTCAAGATCTCATCCATTAACTAGTAGAGACTCAAGAGTGGTCCTTTTTCTTTCAAACTTTACACTTATCACAGCAGACCTATGGGTTTTACAAGTTTTTCTATCGTACAAACCAGTACATAGACACCATACCAATTTCTCTTTCTGAATCAGATCTGATTCTCCTAGACAATTAATTAACAAGCCTCTCTGTCAACCAAGCTATTAACAAGCACATTTTTCACAAAACAATTCCATAAGCTATATTTTTCTGGTAAATAAAAATAATGTGAAGCTTTGCTCAGTTATAAATCTAAAAATTCTAAATTCTTTCATTGTTTGCAACCATTATAAAATGAAGAGACTACATCTTATCAGGGATTGTTCTATGTACAAGAATTGGTTAGTAAGACTCTGTCTGATGAACACTGATTTGACAGTCCCTATTCTTCAAACCCACAGAAAATGTTTGGGCAGTTACATATGGCAATTTGAAAAAAAATAATAAACCTCTAACTATACACAAATGTGTAATGTGAGTGCACCAAAAAATAGGATATATAGTCCAAAAATCTTCTGTGAAGGTGTCCTTAAATAAGGAAAAAGGAAAACAATAGTGAAGTACTGTATAAAATTGAAGTAATGAAAATAGGTGGAATCATACTCATACTGATAAGAGCTATTGCTCAGCTCTTAGTTTAAAAGCCCATACAAGCAATCCTTGTGGAATGAACAGAAGAACAGAGAGAACTCTAAACTGGAATAAAATAATTTATTACATTAAAAGTCACTTGGGTATAACGGACTGCATAGGTGAACAAACCACATATGTATCAGCATAAAACGCCTTACATGCAAGCGCTAGCCGAAAGCGGTATACAGTTCAAAGGAGTCCTAACCCTCCCAGTTTTGTCAGAGTTCAAGTGTCCAATGGTTCTGACGTACGTTTCACTGGACAACCTACAGCTTTTTCAAGGATGACGTAGGTTCACTGTTCAATGATGTCCATTTATATTCCTTGTTGTTCATTCATTGGATATTGCTGATCCTCCCATTTAACATTTTCAGGTCCTAGTAACAAGCTTTGTAACATCGGGTCTGGGAGTTCAATATTATGGAAATTGGTATATCAAAGTGAAAACGTTCATAATACAATATGGGCTATAAATATATGGAAGAAGAATAAAATATGCAATATGACCATAGTAAAGTGAAAAAGGGAGGGTTGGCAAAATATTTCATCCCTTGATAATAATTGGAATACCCCTGGATTGAACTCCTGGTTGTTTTAATGTATTAGGTTCTTTTATTCCAGTTTAGAGTTCTCTCTGTTCCTCTGTTCATCCCACAAGGATTGATTTTATGGGCTTTTAAACTAAGAGCTGAGTCATAGCTCTTATCAGTGTGAGTATGATTCCACCTATTATGTTACTTGGATTTTATACAGTAAATCTTGGATTTTTCATAAACGGGGACAAATTTATCCTTTCTCTTACTCAATCATTAACATTTTTAGAGTTTCAAGTTTCATGCCCAGAAACAAAGTCAGGAACATCAAGAATCTCTTTAAAAAAAAAAAAAAATTCTCTACCAAGATGTCTCAGATTGCAGGGTTACTCTCAACCTAAATTCAAGCCATCTTTCCTGCTCCCCTCTACTATCTTTCTTACGCCCACAATATTTCTCTTTCCCAAAAACCTCAAGAAAAGCGCCTTTGGTTGTTATCTTACTTTGAAGCCTGGAATGGCAAGGTCATTTTTTAAACAGCCCCATATTTTATTATAGAATCAGAGGCCAGTAGAACTGGCTGGGGTGCACAATGTGGCTCATCCATTAGAGAAAACAAATGGTCCAAGTTAGAAAAAGGTTTTGCAGTCAAAAAAAAATTCAAGAACAAGGGGCATATGTATCAAGCTCCGAATGGAGCTTGATGCCCCGAGTTTCTGGCGAGCCTGCAGGCTCGCCAGAAACAGCAGTTATGAGGCAGCGGCCACAAAGACCGCTGCTCCATAACCTGTCCGCCTGCTCTGAGCCGGAAATCAACCCGATCGAGTACGATCGGGTTGATTGACACACCCTGCTGGCAGCCTATTGGCCACGAGTCTGCAGGGGGCGGCGTTGCACCAGCAGCTCTTGTGAGCTGCTGGTGCAATGCTGAATACTGCGAGCGTATTGTTTGCCGTATTCAGCGAGGTCTGGTGGTCCTGATCCGCTCTGTCCGACAGACCTTATCTGTTTTCCTACTCATGGACACTAAGTCAGCAGTCTGATACATAAACCGATTAAGAGGCACCAAATCCCAACTTTTTGTCAACATTACAGAAATGTCATACACCCCTGTCTTTATCACAATATTGTTGTAAAGCTGAATACATTTGAGGGTTTTAGTGGATTGGGGTTCTAGTCATTTCCAAGGCTGAAGTGAATGAGAAAATAAAATGATCTATAAAGAAGGAGACGTTTGATTTGTATTGCACTATGACAACAGAGCCCTAAAAAGAGAGCAGACGAAAACAGTCAATAAATTCAGCATAAGCTTTGACTAAAAAATGCATACATTTTATCAAACATATTCAAATTCTCTTATGTTCCTATATTATCAGAGGTAAATTAGGTGCTTTCAATTAAAGGGAAATCAATTGCAATACGCATGTATGTATTTCAGTTTGCGAGAAAAAGCATGATGTTTCCAAACATGTATTATCAAGAATTGCTTCTAGTAAAAGTTATCACAGTTGCAGTCAAAGTTTTTAGTGTGCACAGAGCATATGTACATATGCTCAGTGCAGACTCATTAAAACATGAGGCTCTTCTCCTCAGAGGTATCAGTAATATGTGTGAAAGAAGCTAAAAATATGATTTAACAAATGTGTATCTACTTATCTATTTATTTATTTATTAGACATGTGCATTCAGACTTTTTGTCACTAAACAAATTTTGAAGATGGCGGCCGCAGCATTAGGCAATTTTCAAAATCAGGTTTCTTCTTGTGAAAGTGCAACACATTAAGATCTGGATTTGCACAGATCTTAATGTATTGCAATGTTAAAACTTCCTTGACAGGCTTGTGAAATACCCAAGCTTGCAAATGCTGTTTTCGCATGGCACCTCTAATGGATTGGAATGGGGTCTATGTTATCAGTAGCTCGGCTAAACAGTTTGCTTTGTTGCTGATCACATAAAATAATGTTGCCAAGGTTGCTTAGCTTTGAAACTGACTGCTCACATTCTGTACATACTCCTGATATAGACAGAAAGCTAGCAATATTTTCCATTATGCTTAAAATGGCAAAATAAAGTAAGAAAGCTTGATGTTTACTTTAGCTAAGTACTGGCAATGCACACACAGCTGTCATTAAAAAGAAAGCAGGCAATAAAAACATGGTTTATCACTATTGATAAGCATTTTAGGCAACTTAAAGCATTACCAAGGTCACTTAAAGGGAGACTGTAACATTAAAAATGTAATATAATAATTGTAATATAACATGTTTAATTATATGTAGGTAAAGAAAAACCTTGGAATATATTTTCATTAATTATTTTATTCCCTTTTCCTTTTAATTTAATTCTAAAAATAGTGGTCTTTCATGTTAAAAGTAGAAGTGCAGAATCCAGGCTTAACACTACTATATTCTACACAGTCATTGGTTGAACACTCTAGTGACACATGTATAACAGTCCCTAATTGGATTCCCTAGAGAAAGAAACCTGGATTACAACATAATGGTGCCACTTGCTTTAAGAACTTGAGAACTTTACACTTATTTCTACAAAATTTAAACAACTAGTCTAATTTTAAAAAATACATGTATTATTCTCAAGCTAATCTTTTCTTTGAATACATCCTTCTACCTAACATTTATTTAGTTTTTAATGTCTCTTTAAGAGCCTGCAGTTTGGTAAGAATACAGACTATCGTTACTACCACTCAAATAGATTACAAGTTTTGCGTTGCGGATGGTAACGCTGAAAATATGGCATTTTCAGCGTTAAAATAGCCCTGCAGCTATTACAAGTCTTGTCGGTATAGTTGTACTGCACACCTTTTAGCCTGTAACGCAACGTCAGTCCTGCACACGTAATAATTAAGTTTTTTCATGGTATTCCCATAGCGCCAGTATTACGAGTCTTGCGGTAAGGCTAAAAAGTGAGCGTTACAGCCTAAAAGTCAGTAGTTATGAGTTTTACGCTACAAAGCTATAACATAAAACTCATAACTAAAGTGTTACAAAGTACACTAACACCCATAAACTACCTATTAACCCCTAAACCGAGGCCCTCCCGCATCGCAAGCACTATAATAAATGTATTAACCCCTAATCTGCCACTCCCAAAATCGCTGCCACTAAAAAAATGGGTAATCTCTTATTTTAGCGTATTTTATTGGGAGCATCTGCCCAATTTAGTATTTTAATGTTTTTTAATTCTCAGTGCTCTCACTGGTAACACAATGTTTATACAATGTTGCAAGTAATCAGACAGCATGAAAACCTGTCAAGCTAACCATTTCATGCCTTCAGTTTCAGTTTTAACAACTAGCATTATGCACTGTACAATTAACCCTTTATCACTAGTATTATGCCCTGTAAAATTAACCCTTTATGTGTTAATGTGGGGACTGCAATGTGAGGAGCATAAAGGGTTACTGCACAGAATAGGATTCAATCAGAGACGAGACCGGAGAAATATGATTAGTAATTTGCTGTAAGGAAATGGTTACTGTATGGTACAAAGTTATAGTGAAGGGTAAGGGATGAAAGAGAGGTTAATATATTTATGGGGAGACTAATATTAGTATTGAAAGGGTTAATAGGAAAATGGGAGTTATAGTTAATAACTGATGGCATTGCAAGGGTTAATAGGAAAAGAGATTGAATTTATTATGTCAATATGTGCCCTAAGGACAGTGCAGTTTTCATTTTAAAAGCTGTCTGTGCAGTTTCTTCAAGATGCAACATTGTATTAAGAAACAATGGGCTAAATTACAAGTTTTGCGTTATAAGTGGCTCGGTGCTAGCTTGCAAGTTATTTCCACCGCTCACCTCCCTATAGTGCTGCTATTAAAGGTTTGCAAAAACCTAGCGCTAGCAGGCAATATTGCAGTGTTGAGCTCCATTGGGCTCCATACCGCACCCAAATACCAGCGCTGCTAGACATCAATAGGGAGAGCCGACTAAAAAAAAAGCCTAACACCTGCAATAAAGCAGCGTAAAGCTCCGTAACGCAGCCCCATTGATTCCTATGAGGAAAGAAAAGTTATGTTTATACCTAACACCCTAACATTAACCCTGAGTCTAAACACCCCTAATCTTACACTTATTAACCCCAAATCTGACGCCCCCGACATCGCCGACACCTACATTACATTTATTAACCCCTAATCTGCCACCACCGACATCGCCGCCACCTACCTACACGTATTAACCCCTAATCTGCCGCCCCCAATGTCGTCCCTACCTACACTTATTAACCCCTAATCTGCCACCCCCAATGTCGCCGCCACTATACTAAAGTTATTAACCCCTAAACCTAACCCTAAGTCTAAGCCTAACACCAACTAACTGTAATATAATTAAAATAAATCTAAATAAAAATTACTATTCTTAGCTAACTAATTCCTATTTAAAATGAAATACTTACCTGTAAAATCAACCCTAAGCTAGCTACAATATAACTAATAGTTACATTGTAGCTATCTTAGGTTTAATTTTTATTTCACAGGCAAGTTTGTATTTTAACTAGGTAGAATAGTTAGTAAATAGTTATTAACTATTTACTAGCTACCTAGTTAAAATAAATACAAATTTAACTGTAAAATAAAACCTAACCTGTCTTACACTTACACCTAACCTTACACTACAATTAAATAAATTACATCAATTAAATACACTGAACTAAATTACAAAAACAAACACTAAATTACAAAAACAAACACTAAATTACACAAAATAAAAAAGAAATGATCAAATATTTAAACTAATTACACCTAATTTAATAGCCCTATCAAAATAAAATAGCCCCCCCCCCCCCCAAAATAAAAAACCCTCTAGCCTAAACTAAACTGCCAATAGTCTATAAAAGGGCCTTTTGTGGAGCATTGCCCCAAAGAAATCAGCTCTTTTACCTGTAAAAAAAAATACAAACAACCCCCCAACAGTAAAACCCACCACCCACACAACCAAACCCCCCAAAAATAATCCTATCTAAAAAACCTAATTGCCCTTAACCGAGGACGTGCAGGGTATGTCCTCAAAAAAATACAGTTAAAGGGACAGTCTAGTATAAATTAAACTTCATTATTCAGATAGGACTTTTAATTTGAATCAACTTTCCAATTTACTTTTATCATCAAATTTGCTTTTTTCTCTTGGTATTCTTAGTTTAAACTAAACATAGGTAGGCTCATATGCTAATTTCTAAGCCTTTGAGGGCTGCCTCTTATCACATGCTTTTTAAATCTCTTTTCAACACAAAGAGACAGAAAGTACACATGGGCCATATAGATAACACTGTGTTCAGGCACAGAAAGTTATTTAAGATCTAGCACAATACAATGCTAAATTTAAGACAATAGATAATAAACAGTCACAGTCATGTGATCAGGGGACTGGAAGAAGGTTCCTAGATACAAGGTAATCACAGAGGTAAAAAGTACATTAATATAACTGTGTTGGTTATGCAAAACTGGGTAATTGGTAATAAAGGGATTATCTATCTTTTAAAACAATAACAATTCTATGGTAGACTGTCCCTTTAATGCCTGAGGACGTACCCTGCACATCCTCGGTCTGGAAAGCAGCTGGAAGTGATCCTGCTTGCTTCCAGCCGCTTTCCGGTTATTGCAGTGATGCCTCGATATCGAGGCATCCTGCGTTAACCTTTTTTAGCCATCCGATGCAGAGAGAGCCACTCTGTGGCCCTCTCTGCACCGGACATTGATGGCCGGTATTGTTGGTGGGTGGGAGCCGGTGTGGGAGGCGGGTGGTGGCCATCGATGGGCCTTGTGATGTGGAGAGGGCGGGTGGCGGGGGCGGGCTCGTGCACAGGGAGGGAGCGGGTGGGAACTGCTATACTACATAAAAACGTGTTAAAAGTGGGAAAAAGGGGGATAATACATTTTATAAAAAACGATCATTCAGGGGGTGGGGGGTTGGTCTGTGGGGGGGAAGCTACACTACAGAAAAAAATGAAAAAAATAAATAAAACCTATTGTTTTTTGCAAACTGGGTACTGGCAGACAGCTGCCAGTACCCAAGATGGCCCCGAATAAGGCAGAGGGGGAGGGTTAGAGAGCTGTTTGGGGGGGGGGGATCAGGGAGGTTGGGGGCTAAGGAGGGGATCCTACATTGTATTATATGTAAATATGCTATAAAAAAAAAACAGATACCTTTTATTTTAGTACAGGCAGACTTTCTACCAGTACTTAAGATGGCGGGGACAATTGTGGGGTGGGGGAGGGAAGGGTGCTGTTTGGGAGGGATCAGGGGGTGTGATGTGTCAGGTGGGAGGCTGATCTCTACACTAAAGCTAAAATTAACCCTGCAAGCTCCCTATAAACTACATAATTAACCCCTTCATTGCTAGCCATAATACACGTGTGATGCGCAGTGGCATTTAGCGGCCTTCTAATTACCAAAAAGCAACGCCAAAGCCATATATGTCTGCTATTTCTGAACAAAGGGGATCCCAGAGAAGCATTTACAACCATTTGTGCCATAATTGCACAAGCTGTTTGTAAATAATTTCAGTGAGAAACCTAAAGTTTGTGAAAAAGTTTGTGAAAAAGT
The DNA here is from genome assembly GCF_027579735.1 of Bombina bombina. Taxonomy (NCBI): domain Eukaryota; kingdom Metazoa; phylum Chordata; class Amphibia; order Anura; family Bombinatoridae; genus Bombina; species Bombina bombina. The sequence continues at coordinate 651,766,955 of NC_069501.1, read as the reverse complement.
GAACAATTTTTTTTATTTGATCGCTTTTGGTGGTGAAATGGTGGCATGAAATATACCAGAATGGGCCTAGATCAATACTTTGGGTTGTCTACTACACTACACTAAAGCTAAAATTAGCCCTTCAAACTCCCTACAAGCTCCCTAATTAACCCCTTCACTTAAAGGCATAATACACATGTGGAGCAACGCCAAAGCCATATATGTCTGCTATTTCTGAAGAAAGGGGATCCCAGAGATGCATTTACAACCATTTGTGCCATAATTGCACAAGCTGTTTGTAAATAATTTCAGTGAGAAACCTAAAATTGTGAAAAATTTTAATTTTTTTTTTAATTTGATCGCATTTGGCGGTGAAATGGTGGCATGAAATATACCAAAATGGGCCTAGATCAATACTTGGGGTTGTCTACTACACTACACTAAAGCTAAAATTAACTCTAGAAGCTCCCTACATGCTCCCTAATTAACCCCTTCACTGCTGGGCATAATACACTTGTGATGCGCAGTGGCATTTAGCGGCCTTCTAATTACCAAAAAGCAAAGCCAAAGCCATATATGTCTGCTATTTATGAACAAAGGGGATTCCAGAGAAGCATTTACAACCATTTTTATTTTGAGGGGGCTTTTTAAGTTTGATAGGGCTATTAGATTAGGTCTAATTAGTTTAAATATTTGATCATTTCTTTTTTTATTTTGTGTAATTTAGTGGGGGGGGGTTGTAATTTAATGTTTTTTTTTTTTAATTTAGTTAATTGTATTTAATTAATGTAATTTATTTAATTGTAGTGTAAGGTTAGATGTTAGTGTAAGACAGGTTAGGCTTTATTTTACAGGTAAATTTGTATTTATTTTAAGTAGGTAGCTAGTAAATAGTTAAAGGATTACTTTCTTTTATAATTTTTAAGCTAAACAACTAACATATTAAAGTTAATAAACATTAATTAAAACCTACTGACCTATATTTTCTCCAAAACGAAGTTTCATAACGTTCTAAAAGTTATATCTTTTATTCGCCGATGATGTCACGTTATCCTGCCCACTATTTTCAGCACTGCATGTTCAAAATACTTAAACCAATAACTTTGTGTTTAAAGCGCCATTTTGAAACCTAGGTATTGTAAACGGATTGGTACAGAGCAAAGGATACCCACAGAGTGGGTTTGGAAAACAATTAAATTTGCAGACAAGATTTCGGATATACGGTAGAGATATGTTAATGAAATGCTATTGATAAAAAGTGTATTTGGGGTAGTTAGTTAGTAACAGGCATAGAAAATATTTACTTACAGTGGCCCTTTAATAACTATTTACTAACTATTCTACCTAGTTAAAATAAATACAAACTTGCCTGTGAAATAAAAATAAAACCTAAGATAGCTAAAATGTAACTATTAATTATATTGTAGCTAGCTTAGGGTTTATTTTACAGGTAAGTATTTTGTTTTAAATAGGAATTATTTAGTTAATGATAGTCATTTTTATTAATATTTATTTTAATTTTATTAAAGTTAGTGGGTGTTAGGGTTAGACTTAGGGTTAGGTTTAGGAGTTAATAGCTTTAGTATAGTGGCGGCGATTTTAGGGACATCAGATTAGGGGTTAAAAATATTTAACTAGTGTTTGCGATGTGGGAGGCGACGGTTTAGGAGTTAATATGTTTATTATAGTGGCGGCGATGTCGGGACCGGCAGATTAGGAGTTAATAATTTTATTTTAGTGTTTGCAATGCGGGAGGGCCTCGGTTTAATTGTTAATTGGTAGTTTATGGGTGTCAGTGTACTTTGTAACACATTAGTTATGAGTTTTCTGCTACAGCTTTGTAGCGTAAAAACCCATAACTACAGACTTTTAGTTTACGGTATGGATCTTAACGGTATATGGTGTACCGCTCACTTTTTGGCCGGACAGGCAAACTCGTAATACTGGCGCTATGGAAGTCTCATTGAAAAAGGACTTTTTGAAAGCTGCTGTAGTTACGTTGCGTTACGGCCAAAAAAGTGTGCGGTACAGATATACCTGCAAGACTCGTAATACCAGCGGTAGTGAAAAAGCACCGTTATGAGGATTTTTCACTCATAACGCAAAACTCGTAATCTAGCCGAATGTATAGAAAACTTCAACAGTGGCTGGGAATTTAAAACACTTGTTTCTCCCATAGAGAATTAAATATGCTAAAATAAGATATTACCAAAAAATGTATTAACCCCTATTCCACCGCTCCCCGACATTGTCCCCACTATAATAATCTTATAAACCCCTAAACCGCCACCCTCCCGCATCGCAAACACTATTTAAATATTTTTAACCCCTAATCTGCCGTCCGCCCACACCGCCGCTATAATAAACCGATTAACCTCTAAACCGCAAGCCCCCCACAGCGAAATATACTAATTTAAACTAGTAAGCCCTAAACCTAACGACCCCCTAACTTTATATTAAAATTACAATTTCCCTAGCTAAAATTAAATTAAAACTTACCTTTCAAATTAAAAAAATTAATTTTAAACAATTAAAGTATTATAATTATTAAACTAAAATTAAACTAACTACCCATTAAATAAAACTAAACTACCAATAAAAAATCCTAACACTACATTACAAAAAGTATATAATTACAAAAAATAAAAACTAACTAAATTACAAAAAAAAAAACTAAATTACAAAAATTAACAAACAAATTATCAAAAATAAAGAATTACACCTAATTTAATAGCCCTATCAAAATAAAAAAGTCCCCCCAAAATAAAAAAACCCTAGCCTACAATAAACTACAAATAGCCCTTAGCCTTTTGTGGGCATTGCCCCAAAGATATCAGCTCTTTTACCTTTAAAAAAATGACAAACACCCCCCAACAGTAAAACCCACTACCCAACCAACCCCCCCAAATAAAAAAAAAAACGATCTAAAATAACCTAAGCTACCCATTGCCCTGAAAAGGGCATTTGTATGGGCATTGCCTTAAAACGGAATTTAGCTCTTTTACATTGCCCAAACCCTAATCTAAAAAAAAAAATTGCATCCCTTGCATTGAAGATTCAGTGTACGGCGGCGACCGTATGAAGAAGATAGCCAAGAGACACAGCATGAGAACTAGCACAGTGAAGGAGGTAATCAGTTGCGCAGTGATGGGCAGCAAATATAAATATATATATATATATATATATATATATATGAAAATATACATATAAATGTATGTGTTAATATGTGTAAAGGCATTTTTAGTGCCATTGTTTTCAAACAAACACCCCACACCCGCCAACTTTAGTACTAAAAAACTGCTTAGTGCAGTTATTTAAAAAAAAAAAAGATGCTACATTTTTTGTATTACTAAAGGCACACTTCCAAATTTTGGGGGCAATTGAGGGACATTTATAAAATTAACCAGAGATCTGATCATTCATATATAATTTTATGGATATATCATTGCCAGTGACTAGGTGTTATAGAGTGTAGCCCCAAGGGTCAAGTTGAGCGGGAATGTGCGTTCTATGGCCTAGATTTGGAGTTTGGCGGTAGCCGTCAAAACCAGCGTTAGAGGCTCCTAACGCTGGTTTTGGCCGCCCGCTGGTATTTGGAGTCAGTGATTAAAGGGTCTAACGCTCACTTTTCAGCCGCGACTTTTCCATACTGCAGATCCCCCTACGCCATTTGCGTATCCTATCTTTTCAATGGGATCTTTCTAACGCTGGTATTTAGAGTCGTTTCTGAAGTGAGCGTTAGAGCTGTAACGACAAAACTCCAGCCGCCTGAAAATAGCAGGAGTTAAGAGCTTTCTGGCTAACGCCGGTTTATAAAGCTCTTAACTACTGTACCCTAAAGTACACTAATACCCATAAACTACCTATGTACCCCTAAACCGAGCTCCCCCCACATCGCCGCCACTCGATTAAATTTTTTAACCCCTAATCTGCCGACCGCCACCTACGTTATACTTATGTACCCCTAATCTGCTGCCCCTAACCCCGCCGACCCCTGTATTACATTTATTAACCCCTAACCTGCCCCCCACAACATCGCCGCCAGCTACTTAAAATAATTAACCCCTAATCTTCCGACCGCAAAGCGCCGCCACCTACGTTATCCCTATGTACCCCTAATCTGCTACCCCTAACACCGCCGACCCCTATATTATATTTATTAACCCCTAATCTGCCCCCCTCAACGTCGCCGACACCTGCCTACACTTATTAACCCCTAATCTGCCGAGCGGACCTGAGCGCTACTATAATAAAGTTATTAACCCCTAATCCGCCTCACTAACCCTATCATAAATAGTATTAACCCCTAATCTGCCCTCCCTAACATCGCCGACACCTAACTTCAATTATTAACCCCTAATCTGCCGACCGGAGCTCACCGCTATTCTAATAAATGTATTAACCCCTAAAGCTAAGTCTAACCCTAACACTAACACCCCCCTAAGTTAAATATAATTTACATCTAACGAAATTAATTAACTCTTATTAAATAAATTATTCATATTTAAAGCTAAATACTTACCTGTAAAATAAATCCTAATATAGCTACAATATAAATTATAATTATATTATAGCTATTTTAGGATTAATATTTATTTTACAGGCAACTTTGTAATTATTTTAACCAGGTACAATAGCTATTAAATAGTTAAGAACTATTTAATAGTTACCTAGTTAAAATAATAACAAATTTACCTGTAAAATAAATCCTAACCTAAGATATAATTAAACCTAACACTACCCTATCAATAAATTAATTAAATAAACTACCTACAATTACCTACAATTAACCTAACACTACACTATCAATAAATTAATTAAACACAATTGCTACAAATAAATACAATTAAATAAACTAGCTAAAGTACAAAAAATAAAAAAGAACTAAGTTACAAAAAATAAAAAAATATTTACAAACATAAGAAAAATATTACAACAATTTTAAACTAAGTACACCTACTCTAAGCACCCTAATAAAATAACAAAGACCCCCAAAATAAAAAATTCCCTACCCTATTCTAAATTAAAAAAGTTACAAGCTCTTTTACCTTACCAGCCCTGAACAGGGCCCTTTGCGGGGCATGCCCCAAGAATTTCAGCTCTTTTGCCTGTAAAAGAATAAATACAATACCCCCCCCCCCAACATTACAACCCACCACCCACATACCCCTAATCTAACCCAAACCCCCCTTAAATAAACCTAACACTAAGCCCCTGAAGATCTTCCTACCTTGTCTTCACCATACCAGGTTCACCGATCCGTCCTGGCTCCAACATCTTCATCCAACCCAAGCGGGGGTTGGCGATCCATCATCCGGTGCTGAAGAGGTCCAGAAGAGGCTCCAAAGTCTTCCTCCTATCCGGCAAGAAGAGGACATCCGGACCGGCAAACATATTCTCCAAGCGGCATCTTCAATCTTCTTCCATCCGGTGCGGAGCGGGTCCATCTTGAAGCAGGCGACGCGGATCCATCCTCTTCTTCCGTTGTCTCCCGACTAATGACGGTTCCTTTAAGGGACGTCATCCAAGATGGCGTCCCTCGAATTCCGATTGGCTGATAGGATTCTATCAGCCAATCGAAATTAAGGTAGGAATTTTCTGATTGGCTGATGGAATCAGCCAATCAGAATCAAGTTCAATCCGATTGGCTGATCCAATCAGCCAATCAGATTGAGCTCGCATTCTATTGGCTGTTCCGATCAGCCAATAGAATGCGAGCTCAATCTGATTGGCTGATTGGATCAGCCAATCGGATTGAACTTGATTCTGATTGGCTGATTCCATCAGCCAATCAGAATATTCCTACCTTAATTCCGATTGGCTGATAGAATCCTATCAGCCAATCGGAATTCAAGGGACGCCATCTTGGATGACGTCCCTTAAAGGAACCGTCATTCGTCGGGAGACAACGGAAGAAGAGGATGGATCCGCGTCGCCTGCTTCAAGATGGACCCGCTCCGCACCGGATGCAAGAAGATCGAAGATGCCGCTTGGATGAAGATGTTTGCCGGTCCGGATGTCCTCTTCTTGCCGGATAGGAGGAAGACTTTGGACCCTCTTCTGGACTTCTTCAGTGGATGTCTAGCCCCCGCTTGGGTTGGATGAAGATGTTGGAGCCAGGACGGATCGGTGAACCTGGTATGGTGAAGACAAGGTAGGAAGATCTTCAGGGGCTTAGTGTTAGGTTTATTTAAGGGGGGTTTGGGTTAGATTAGGGGTATGTGGGTGGTGGGTTGTAATGTTGGGGGGGGGGTATTGTATTTATTCTTTTACAGGCAAAAGAGCTGAAATTCTTGGGGCATGCCCCGCAAAGGGCCCTGTTCAGGGCTGGTAAGGTAAAAGAGCTTGTAATTTAGAATAGGGTAGGGAATTTTTTATTTTGGGGGGGCTTTGTTATTTTATTAGGGGGCTTAGAGTAGGTGTAATTAGTTTAAAATTGTTGTAATATTTTTCTTATGTTTGTAAATATTTTTTTATTTTTTGTAAATTAGTTCTTTTTTATTTTTTGTACTTTAGCTAGTTTATTTAATTGTATTTATTTGTAGCAATTGTGTTTAATTAATTTATTGATAGTGTAGTGTTAGGTTAATTGTAGGTAATTGTAGGTAGTTTATTTAATTATTTTATTGATAGGGTAGTGTTAGGTTTAATTATATCTTAGGTTAGGATTTATTTTACAGGTAAATTTGTTATTATTTTAACTAGGTAACTATTAAATAGTTCTTAACTATTTAATAGCTATTGTACCTGGTTAAAATAATTACAAAGTTGCCTGTAAAATAAATATTAATCCTAAAATAGCTACAATGTAATTATAATTTATTTTGTAGCTATATTAGGATTTATTTTACAGGTAAGTATTTAGCTTTAAATAGGAATCATTTATTTAATAAGAGTTAATTAATTTCGTTAGATGTAAATTATATTTAAGTTATGGGGGTGTTAGTGTTAGGGTTAGACTTAGCTTTAGGGGTTAATACATTTATTAGAATAGCGGCGAGATTCGGTCGGCAGATTAGGCGTTAATAATTGAAGTTAGGTGTCGGCGATGTTAGGGAGGGCAGATTAGGGGTTAATACTATTTATGATAGGGTTAGTGAGGCGGATTAGGGGTTAATAACTTTATTATAGTAGCGCTCAGGTCCGCTCGGCAGATTAGGGGTTAATAAGTGTAGGCAGGTGTCGGCGACGTTGAGGGGGGCAGATTAGGGGTTAATAAATATAATATAGGGGTCGGCGATGTTAGGGCAGCAGATTAGGGGTACATAGGGATAACGTAGGTTGCGGCGGTTTACGGAGCGGCAGATTAGGGGTTAAAAAAAATATGCAGGGGTCAGCGATAGCGGGGGCGGCAGAATAGGGGTTAATAAGTGTAAGGTTAGGGGTGTTTAGACTCGGGGTACATGTTAGAGTGTTAGGTGCAGACGTAGGAAGTGTTTCCCCATAGGAAACAATGGGGCTGCGTTAGGAGCTGAACGCTGCTTTTTTGCAGGTGTTAGGTTTTTTTTCAGCTCAAACAGCCCCATTGTTTCCTATGGGAGAATCGTGCACGAGCACGTTTTTGAGGCCGGCCGCGTCCGTAAGCAACTCTGGTATCGAGAGTTGCATTTGCGGTAAAAATGCTCTACGCTCCTTTTTTGGAGCCTAACGCAGCATTTGTTTAAACTCTCGATACCAGAGTTAAATTTATGGTGCGGCCAGAAAAAAGCCCACGGAGCGTTAACAGCCCTTTTACCGCCAAACTCCAAATCTAGGCCTATGTTAATTAAATTACATTTTCTTGCCAAAAGGTAAATCACATAAGTAGATTTATTTTTTAATGTGATCCCTGTCTTTATATAGGAACAGATATTGTATTTTGAATTGCCACACTTAAAATGACCAATTTAAGGAGGAAAAAAACAAAAATACCTGTTTTTACTGAGCTAAAAGAACTTAATTTACAAGGTGCAAGTAAATTCTTTAAAATCTAATGGCTAGATTTAGAGTTTGGCGTTAGCCGTCAAAAGCAGCGTTAAGGGGTCCTAACGCTGCTTTTTACCGCCCGCTGGTATTTAGAGTCAGCCAGGAAAGGGTCTACCGCTCACTTCCTTTCCGCGACTCCAGGCAACCACAGATTCCCTTACGTCAATGGCGTATCCTATCTTTTCTATGGGATTTGCCTAACACTGGTATTTGGAGTCTTGGAAGAATTGAGCGGTAGAGCCTCTACCGACAAGACTCCTACCGCCAAAAAAAGTCTGTAGTTAAGAGCTTTATGGGCTAACGCCAGAACATAAAGCACCTAACTACTGTGCTACAAAGTACACTTACACCTATAAACTACCTATGTACCCCTAAACCGAGCCACCCCCACATCGCCAACCCTCTAATAACATTTTTTAACCCCTAATCTGCCGACCGGACACTGCCGCCACCTACATTATAGCTATGAACCTCTAATCTGCTGCCCCTAACATCGCCGACACCTATATTATATTTATTACCCCTTAATATGCCCCCCCCAACATCACCGCTACCTTACCTACACTTATTAACCCCTAATTTGCCGACCGGACCTCGCCGCCACTATAATAAATGTATTAACCACTAAACCACCACAATCCCGCCTCGCAAACACTATAATAAATTTTATTAACCCCTAATCTGCCCTACCTAGCATCGCCACCACCTACCTACAATTATTAACCCCTAATCTCCCGCCCGCAACGTCGCCGCTACTATAATAAAGTTATTAACGCCTAAACCGAAGTCTAACCCTAACCCTAACACCCCCCTAACTTAAATATAATTTAAATTAAACAAAATAATATTCCTATAATTAACTAAATTATTCCTATTTAAAACTAAATACTTACCTATAAAATAAACCCTAATATAGCTACAATATAACTAATAATTACATTGTAGCTATTTTAGGATTTATATTTATTTTACAGGCAACTTTGTATTTATTTTAACTAGGTGCAATAGCTATTAAATAGTTAATAACTATTTAATAGCCACCTAGTTAAAACAAGTACAAAATTTCCTGTAAAATAAATCCTAACCTAAGTTACAAATACACCTAACACTACACTATCATTAAATTAATTAACTAAATTAACTACAATTAGCTAAACTAAAATGCAATTAAATAAACTATTCTATAATACAAAAAAAAACACTAAATTACAAAAAATAAAAAAATTACAAGAAGTTTAAACTAATTACACCTAATCTAAGCCCCTAATAAAATTAAAAATACCCCCAAAATAAAAAAATGCCCTACCCTATTCTAAATTACAAAAGTAATCAGCTCTTTTACCAGCCCTTAAAAGGGCTTTTTGCGGGGCATTGCCCCAAAGTAATCAGCTCTTTTACCTGTAAAAAAAATACAACCCCCCCAACATTAAAACCCACCACCCACATACCCCTACTCTAACCCACCCAAACCCCCCTTAAAAAAAACTAACGCTAACCCCCTGAAGATCATCCTACCTTGAGCCGTCTTCACCCAACCGGGTTGAAATCTTCATCCAAGGTGCGCAGAGGAGGTCCTTCATCCGGTAGAAGTCTTCATCCAGGCGGCGTCTTCAATCTTCATCCATCCGGAGCGGAGCCATCTTCAAAGGAGCCGATGCAGAGCCATCCTCTTCAACCGACGACTGAACGACGAATGAAGGTTCCTTCAAGGGACGTCATCCAAGATGGCATCCCTTCAATTCCGATTGGCTGATAGGATTCTATCAGCCAATTGGAATTAAGGTAGGAAAAATCTGATTGGCTGATCCAATCAGCCAATCACATTGAAGTTCAATCCGATTGGCTGATCCAATCAGCCAATCATATTGAGCTTGCATTCTATTGGCTGTTCCAATCAGCCAATAGAATGCGTGCTCAATACGATTGGCTGATTGCATCAGCCTATCGGATTGAACTTCAAACTGATTGGCTGATTGAATCAGCCAATCAGATTTTTCCGACCTTAATTCCAATTGGCTGATAGAATCCTATCAGCCAATCGGAATTGAAGGGACGCCATCCTGGATGACGTCCCTTAAAGGAACCTTCATTCGTCGTTCAGTCGTCGGTTGAAGAGGATGGCTCCGCATCGGCTCCTTTTTTATTACAGGTAAAAAAGATGATTACTTTGGAGCAATGTAATTTAGAATAGGGTAGGGCATTTTTTTATTTTGGGGGGATTTTTAATTTTATTAGGGGGCTTAGATTAGGTGTAATTAGTTTAACTTCTTGTAATTTTTTTTATTTTTTGTAATTTAGTATTTGTTTGTTTTTTGTATTATAGATTAGTTTATTTAATTGTATTTTAGTTTAGCTAATTGTAGTTAATTTATTTAATTAATTTAATGATAGTGTAGTGTTAGGTGTATTTGTAACTTAGGTTAGGATTTATTTTACAGGTAATTTTGTACTTATTTTAACTAGGTAGCTATTAAATAGTTATTAACTATTTAATAGCTATTGTACCTAGTTAAAATAAATACAAAGTTGCCTGTAAAATAAATATAAATCCTAAAATAGCTACAATGTAATTATTAGTTATATTGTAGCTATATTAGGGTTTATTTTATAGGTAAGTATTTAGTTTTAAATAGGAATAATTTATTTAATTATAGGAATATTATTTAGTTTAATTTAAATTATATTTAAGCTAGGGGGTGTTAGGGTTAGGGTTAGACTTCGGTTTAGGCGTTAATAACTTTATTATAGTAGCGGCGACGTTGCGGGTGGGAGATTAGGGGTTAATAATTGTAGGTAGGTGGCGGCAATGTTAGGGAGGGCAGATTAGGGGTTAATAAAATGTATTATAGTGTTTGCAAGGCGGTAGTGCGGCAGGTTAGGGGTTAACACATTTATTATAGTGGCGGAGAGGTCCGGTCAGCAGATTAGGGGTTAATAAGTGTAGGTAATGTAGCGGCGACGTTGGTGGGGGGCAGATTAGTGGGTAATAAATATAATATAGGTGTAGGCGATGTTAGGGGCAGCAGATTAGGGGTTCATAGGGATAATGTAGGTTGCGGCGGTGTCCGGAGCGGCAGATTAGGGGTTAATAATAAAATGCAGGTGTCAGCATTTAATAGGGTTAATAAGTATAAGGTTAGGGGTGTTTAGACTCGGGGTTCATGTTAGGGTGTTAGGTGCAGACTTAGAGAGTGTTTCCCCATAGGAAACAATGGGGCTGCACTAGGAGCTGAACGCTGCTTTTTTGCAGGTGTTAGGTTTTTTTCCAGCCAGCTCAGCCCCATTGTATCCTATGGGGATATTGTGCACAAGCACGTTTTTCCAGCTTACCTCTACCATAGGCAACGCTGGTATTGAGAGTTGAAGAGAAGGTAAATTATGCTCAACGCTCCCTTTTCTGAGCCTAACGCAGCCACTCAGACAACTCTAAATACCAGCGTTGTCTTAAGGGTGCGCTGGAAAAAAAGCAGCGTTAGTTACACAGGGCTTTACCGACAAAACTCTAAATCTAGCGGTTAGTATTCTTGTACACTACAGTGAGACAACTGCCATCGGCCCCTTCCAATAGTGGGACACCTAATAAAAGGTTCCAATGTTTATTTAAAGGGACATGAAACCCAGTTTTTTTTCTTTTATGATTAAGAAATAGCAGGCAATTTTAAACAAATATCTAATTTACTTCTATTATCTAATTTGTGTCATTCTCTAGTTATACTTTGCTGGAAAGCATATCTAGATAGGCTCAGTAGCTGCTGATTGGTTACTGCACATAGATGCCTCGTGTGATTGGCTCACTCATGTGCATTGCTATTTCTTCAATAAAGGATATCTAAAGAATGAAGCAAATTAGATAATAATAGTAAATTGGAAAGTTGTTTAAAATTGTATTCTCTACTTAAATCATGAAAGAAAATTTTTGGGTTTAGTGTCCCTTTAAAACTATCTTGACTAAATGGCTGCCCTCATTGGTAGTGGTTATAAACTTTACTTTATTAGATTAATTTCTCATTATTTTCATTCTCCTAAACTGTTAATAGGGCACTTCTCTACATATTGGATACTTTCTCCCTAATAAGGGGTTAGTTGCAAAGACAAATTCATAATAGAAGTAAATTAGAAAGTTGTTTAAAATGGCATGGTCGATCTGAACCGTGAAATATTTTTTTTCCAGATCTCTTTAATATATCTGCCTCCTTTTCAAAATCAATATATCTTGTATAATTTCTTCAAATTGTTTGAAATTGTCCTATTGGTATTTTCTCCCCATTTTTAAAGATTCCTACACTGGCAACCAAGAAATGATTTCTATCTGTAGGTTTTCTCTAATTATTGACAACATATCAGTATCCTTGGGTGTGATTACTGGATGAAATTAAACTCGTCCTGTGCCAGATGATTTAATTCCTTTTGTTATATTTTTGCAGGATCACATTTTAAAATTCCATAAGTATTTCTATCTCCCAAAATATTAAATGCTTCTTTGAAATACAAGGATGTTGGGGTATCTTGATCATTCCCCAGCTTTGCACAACCGACATTGTTAGATTAATATATTTTATAACCTTTAAACCTCTAAATGTCTGCCTGTTTCTAAGCCACTACAGACAGCCTCTTATCACATGCTTTTCTATTAGCTTTTCACAACAAGAGACCGCTAGTTCATGTGTCCATATAGATAACATTGTGCTCATATCCATGGGTTTTGCAGAACACAGCACTTATTCGCTAAAATGCAAGTCAATAGATAATAAATAAAAAGTTGTGTGATCAGGGGGCTGTAAAAAGAGGCTTAGATAGAAGGTAATCACAGAGGTTAAAAGCATATTAATATAACCATGTTGGCTGTTCAAAACTGGGGAATGGATAATAAAGGGATTATCTATTTTATTAAACAATAACATTTTTGAAGTTGACTGTCCCTTTAAAAAAAGAAAAACAGTCCCCTTGATGTCCTACTTGGTGAAATGTATATTTTATTTTTTAAATCACTATGGGGTATAATATTCTCCTCATATGTACTAATATTGAGGTGTAAATCTAGCATATCATCATCTGTATTACTTTTTACCCCCATCAGAAATGATCTTTCTCTAGTTGTCTTGATGATCTTAATGTTAAAATTTCCTTAATAAAGATGCTTATATGATCATTAATCTATGTAGTATTATGACTTTTACTAAAATATCATTTAAAAATCAGTTTGCAAATTTACGGCTAGATTACGAGTCTCGCGTTATGAGCTGTGCGGTGCTACCGTGCAGTTTTTTTTATCACCGCTCACTTAACTGTAGCGGTGGTATTACAGGTTTTTACAAACCCGGTGTTAAAGGACAAGAAGTGAGCGTAGAGCAAAATTAAGCTCCATACCGCACTCCAATACCAGCGCTGCTTAAGTCAGCAGTGAGCTGGTCGTGCACGATTAGTTAGGTTTTTTATTTGGGGAGTTGGTTGAGTGGGTGGTGGGTTTTGCTGTTGGGGGGGTGTTTGTATTTTTTTACAGGTAAAAAAGCTGATTTCTTTGGGGCAATGCCCCGCAAAAGGCCCTTTTAAGGGCTATTGGTAGTTTAGTTTAGGCTAGGTTTTTATTTTTATTTGGGCGGGGGTTTTTTATTTTGATAGGGCTATTAGATTAGGTGTAATTAGTTTAAAGATCCTTAATTTGTTTTGTTTTTTCTGTAATTTAGTGTTTTGGTTTTTTTTTGTGATTTAGCTAATTTAATTCAATTTATTTAATTATGGTTAATGTAGGGAATTAATTGTAGTGTAGTGTTAGGTGTTATTGTAACTTAGGTTAGGTTTTATTTTACAGGTAAATTTGTATTTTTTTAACTAGGTAGTTATTAAATAGTTAATAACTATTTAATAACTATTCTACCTAGTTAAAATAAATACAAACTTGCCTGTAAAATAAAAATAAACCCTAAGCTAGCTACAATGTAACTGTTAGTTATATTGTAGCTAGCTTAGTTTTTTTTATAGGTAAGTATTTAGTTTTAAATAGCAATAATTTAGTTAATGATAGTAATTTTATTTAGATTTATTTAAATTATATTTAAGTTAGGGGTTGTTAGGGTTAGACTTAGGTTTAAAGGGTTAATAAATTTATAATAGTGGCGACGACGTTGGGGACAGCAGATTAAGGGTTAACAAATGTAGGTAGGTGGCGGCGAAGTTGGGGGCATCAGATTAGGGGTAAATAAATATAATGTAGGTGGCGGCAATGTCCAGAGCAGAAGATTAGGGGTTAATAAGTATAATGTAGGTGGCATCGATGTTAGGGGCGGCAGATTAGGGTTTAATAATATTTAACTAATGCTTGCGAGGTGGGAGTGCGGCGGTTTAGGGGTTAATATGTTTATTATAGTGGTGACGATGTCCGGAGCGGCAGATTAGAGGTTAATAATTTTATTTTAGTGTTTGCGATGTGGGAGGGCCTCGGTTTAGGGGTTAATAAGTAGTTTATAGGTGTTAGTGTACTTTTTAGCACTTTAGTTATGAGTTTTATGCTACAGCGTTGTATTGTAAAACTCATAGCTACTGACTTTAGAATGCGTTACAAATCTTGTCGTAATACCAGCGCCCATAGAAAAAGACTTTATGAACTTTACGTAAGTCGGTTTGCGGTAAGGCCAACAAAGTGTGCGGTACACCAATACCTGCAAGACTATAGCAGCGGGTGTAAAAAAGCAGCGTTAGGACCTGTTAACGCTGCTTTTTTACCTTAACGCACAACTCGTAATCTAGCCGATATTTTGTTAATCCATTTATATTTTAAAATTATTGGTAGGACCTTTACTTTAAAATTTGACCTTTGTATTTGATAATGTAGTGATCGATAAATTGTGTATATCTTTATTTCTTCCCTCTATCTGACACTTTTTCTTTATTGACTCCTGTACTTTAATTCCACCTCTAGTTCCTTGTTTAGTTCTAATATTTCATTTTGTCTCCATCCTTCCTTTCTCCCTAATATTCCTTTATTTTGGTTTCTTAAATTATCCTGTGACTCTGAGGTGTCTATAAAAAAAAATTATGTCGATTGGTGTTGAAAGACTATTCTTATTTACACTCTTGGACTATTTTCATTTTTTTTTTGATTCCTGATGTTTTAAGGTCTCATATCTATTACTCAAAGGTATCTTGGGACCACTAATAATACTATCCCTGCACTATATTTTCTTATTATCTTTTTTAATATTGATATTTTTAAATATTGATATTTGTGATACTTTGGAGACCTTCTTATCACTATTGTTCAAGTCCTGCCATTTCGCTTCTGTTTAATATAGTTCAATCTTTTGAAGTTTTGAATTGTTTCATGTAAAATATTTTCCCACTCTGTGGTATATTCTACATCTTCTAGTTGATATTTACATACTACATGATGGGGAATAGTAATTTTAAAATTTTCAAGTAATATCAAAATCTTGCATTCTAGATTCTATAAGATGCCTCGTTGGTATTACATTTAGCCACCAATCAGCAAGTGCTACCCAGGTGCTGAACCAAGAATGGTCCGGATCCAAAGCTCACATTCCTTCTTTTTCAAATAAAGATGCCAAGACAATGAAGAAAAATTAATAATAGGACTAAATTAGAAAGTTGCTTAAAATTGCATGCTCTATCTGAATCATCGGGGGGAAAAATTGAGTTTCATATCACTTTAAGGAAAATCCAGAAAAGTTTTGTCTTTCTTCTAACCTATAAACCTTTTCCCTAATAATCATTGGAAAAGTCTTTCAATAATTTTAAGGAATGTTATCTGAGCTCTCTATAGTAGATTTCACTTTAAAAACTGCACATCTCATCCTAGCAGAAGTTTTTGTTTTTCTGTTATTATTTTGTTTTTCAAAATCATTTACAGGGGTAGAATACACCAGGAATATCTACCTCGTAATTAAATATGCCAAAAAGGAATCTTAGCTAGCTAAAATGAACTAATCTAAAATTACATTATCACATTAGCCACAGCACAATTAAATCACAAGAACAGTATCCTCACTCCTCAATTTACTACTAAGGGTTAGATTACAAGTGGAGTGCTAATTTATCGCCCGTCCCCAAACGGGCAAAATCGCCAGTTTATGGGCACATGACAAATAGCCAGCCATTGCAAATTCGACCTGCTTGATTTCTGGCGATTTCTGTTCGCCGCTTCAGAGCAGGCGAACGGGTTATGGAGCAGAGGTCTCTATATGGAGCTTGATAAATATGCCCCCAAGTCTGTCGTTTTTTTTTATCTCTGCACAATTTCCTTTGTATCTTTAAATTTAGTCGATGGATAGATTCTTGATTGGCAGTAAAAACAAAGCTGAAAATATGCCTCCCAAACAACTAGAAGATAGAAAACCCCGCAACAGCATTGGTACATCAGATATATAACAAGTGGACAAGAGCCCTAGTCTATGTCATCACTTGATACAGAAAGACTGGTGAAACAAATCTCTGATATATTTGTGCCACAACTTGACAATATAAAAAAAGTGATAATTTGCTTGTCTAACGAAGTAAAAGAATTTTCAAACAGACTCTCTGAGATTGAAACTGGAATTTCTGAAATTGATGACCTACAATCTAGCCAAAAATCCTCCCTTTACTCACAAGCTAAACTAATCCAAATCCTCCAAATGCGAATAGATGACCTAGAAGATAGGTCTAGAAGGAATAATTTAAAGCTTGTAGGCATCCCAGAATCTCAGGAATATATAGATATCATGGAGTTAATCTCCCTTATAATACCCAAAGCTCTGGGGTTTCTAATTGATTAACTCCCACTAAGTATTGAGAGAGCTCACAGAATTGGACCAGTTACATCAAAAGAAGTTTTGTATATTCCAAACAGACCAATTATAGCAAGATTTTGTAATTTTCAAGATAAACATAAAATTCTTACTCTATACCGTAAGTCTATCCCATTTAAATTGTACAATAAACGGGTCCTTATTTATCAGGATTTTTCTGCAGAAACTCAAAAGGAAAGAAGGGAGATTTCTCCCCTATGTACACAGATGATTGAGTTAGGGATAAAAGCAACAATGATTTATCCAGCTAGACTTAAAATCTGGCACAACTCTGAGACGATATTAATAGATAATGCTGAAGAAGCCAAACAATACATAAAAAATGCTAAGCTACAACCAAATTCTGAAGTACAATAAGACCTGTTGTACTCTAGAGAATAACAAGCTGTTATATTTTGTTCGTTAAAGAAAAACAAACAGTTACCGGTATCAGCGCTTTGGTCCTGGTGGTTGGTAGAAGGAAAAAAATGAGGAATAAGAAGCCGGTTATAATTGTTCAGAGATTAAAGGTGAAAAAAACAACAGGCTGGCTGGTGTGGACAAACCAGCTGATGAACCCGGAACCTCTGCTGATCAGATCCGGGTGTGCTGCTGCCCGTAGTGGAAGGTGTGTGCTCTCAGGTTACACCCAATCAGGAACATGAACTAGGACAAAATAGAAGACAGACGCAGCCCGATTCAAGTGCAGGGTAATTTATTGAGACATAAGTGCAAGTACACAATACATACTCACAAACGTTTAGAAGATAAAACAGCAAAATGGGTTAAAATGATCCCTCCAATTGGTAATCGAATTCACAGCCCAAGCACGGACATCTCAGTCGGATAATACCAAGTCTAGGTGAGAGGTGCTGGAACTATAATTACTCCTGGTGATATAGTACAGAAAACTCTACGTACGTTTCGTCTGAGTCCGCTCAGACTTTTTCAAGAGTGTAATCAAAATGGCAATAAGCTGACTGCCTCACAGGGCTCAAACCTGCTTTATAAAAGAGCCACTGTGGGTGGTAGAAAGACTTTCAGCCAATCAAAGATCTTGCTAAATGTGCAAACTGATTGTATAAGGCTGAATCCAATAACACTTTAACAAAGTCCTGAATGTTGCTATTATTGCACATAGTGACTAAAAATCATGTAAAATAAATGTTTATAACAATGCCAATTATATTGAAATAGTTTTTTTAAAATGTTATTATTAAAAACATCTCTAAAATAACCTAAAAACAATACGTAAAAATTACATAAAAAAAATGTTGATAATATTTAGATTAAAAATTATCCCTTAGCCCTAAAAGGTAACAGTGAATATAAAGAGTTAAAAGTTAAACATCACATAAAAGCTTGTAAGTCTAGATCCACGTTGAGACCATGAGGCTGCATGGAGTCAAGTTGGTAAATCCAATATGACTCCCTGCGTCTCAATGTGAGGAGTCTATTGGGATATTTGTTTGCTGGAATCCAATCTATTATTTGTATTTTTAAAGAACTAGGGTCTTTGTTGTGGTGTAGCCTAAAGTGTTCTGATACACTATGTGTAGTTAGACCTATCTTAATGTTATTGACATGCTCACTGAGTCTTGTGCGTACATTCCTTTTCGTTCTCCCAATATAGATAAGGTTGCATTTACAACTAAGAAGATAAAAGGCGTAATTAGTGCCGCAATTACATTTATATTTCATTTTAAATTATTTAGATCCATTATAGTTTATAAAGGAATTCCCTGTTTAAATGTAGCTGCACATTCCACACCTACTCACCCCACATCTATATGTTCCTGGTTTTTGTTCCAGCCAAGTTGTTGGTGCAATTTTATCTCTTAAGGCACTACGTAATTTTGTGGGAGCTAAAATGTTTTTCAGGTCTCTGTTTTTTCTGAAAGTTACTAAAGGGGTTTTATATAGAGTAGCTCCTAAAATAGGATCTGCTTTTAGTATTCCCCAATGTTTCTTTAAAACATTTTGAATGTCTCTGCTGCCTTGATTATAGGTAGTGACAAACCTGACTTCCCTATTTGGATTATTATTTTTCTGTTTGGCTTTATTTTTAGGTTGTAAAATGCATGTTCTATCCATAATTCTGACCCTTTGTTTCGCTTTTTGTAAATCTTTTGGATCATAGCCTTTCTCCTTAAATCTATTATCCAAGATTGCTTCCTCTCTGTGATAGTCAGAGTCTTTGGTGCAGTTCCTCTTGATCCGCTGGTACTGATCTAGCGGAATATTAGTTTTCCACCTTGGTAGGTGGCCGCTTTTTGCGTTCAAGAACCCATTTTTATCAGTGGGTTTACGGTAGTTGGAAACTGCTATTTCCTGATTCTCATCCACAAATACCACTAAATCCAAGAATTCTACTTTCTGTTTGTCTATTTTGGAAGTGAATTTAAGATTGTAATTGTTGTTGTTCATGTGGTTCAACAGTTCCCCACAGCTTGTTTCTGACCCCCTCCAAATCATAACGATATCGTCTATATACCGATGGTATTTGATTAAATTACTGCTGTGGGGATTGTTGGCCCAAATGTACTTAGATTCAAAATTGTCCATGTAAATATTGGCATACGATGGGGCAAATGTAGTCCCCATCGCAGTCCCTTGTATTTGGCAGAAAAATTGTTTCTCGAAGACAAAATAGTTATGATTCAGTATGAATCTGATACCCATTAGAATAAAGTCTAAGTGTTTTTGAGCCAATTTTGCCTTCTGTAGTGTCTCCTGTACCGCCTTGACTCCTGAGTCATGGGGGATGCAAGTGTACAAGGAGGACACATCACATGTTATCCAAGTATAGTCATCTTGCCACTCAAAACCCTCAAAGATGTTGATGGTGTGTAGGGTGTCTCTCAGGTAGGCCTTAGTTTCTTTAACAAGGGTTTGGAGATAATGATCGATGTAAATCGAAAGGTTATTGGTAAGGGAGCCTATACCCGATATGATTGGCCTACCGGGGGGTGCTACTAAAGTTTTGTGCACCTTAGGCAAGTGGTAGAATGTGGGTATTGATGGATGCAATTCCATTAAATAATTAAATTTATCATTGTTTAAAATGTCATTATTTTTTGCATCCTTCAAGATAGAAAAAAGTTCTTTTTTATATTTTAGAGTGGGATCAAAATGTAGTTTTTTATAAGTTTGGGTGTCACTAAGGATATTATTAGCCTCCTGGAGGTAATCACATCTATCTTGTATGACGACACCTCCTCCCTTGTCCGCTGCTCGTATTATGATGTTATTGTTTTTTTGAAGTAATTTTAAAGTGTTTCTTTCCTGTGTAGAAAGATTATCATTATATTTGGTTATCCAAGTTTTGTTTTTAGTTTCCCACAATTTTTTTAAATCACTACAAACTAGTCTGTTAAAGGTGCTAATGTATTCATCCTGGGCTGAATATGGGTAGAAACTAGATTTCCTCTTTAAGTTGCTATGTTCAATTAAGTCATTAGACTCATGAATAGAAAGATCCCCAAGGTCTTGGTCCTCTGAGGTTATGGGGTATGAATCTGTGCCATCATGTTGTAATTCATTAAGGACCAATATAGTTTTATAGTCATTCTCAGTTAAGCTAATCTGTACTGGATTGTATATTTTTGGGGCACTTTTGATAAAGTATCTTTTTTTTTTTTTCTTTTTTTTTTAAATTCTTTTTATTGGGAATCCACAGTAGTCATACAACACAGAGCATTATAATAAAAAGGTAAAACAAAAGTTCAAACAATATTGTATACAGTCATTATCATCTCTGATCGAACAGGCCTGTGAAACAAATGAAGACATATCTCTGGTGGATTCTGGAGATCAAAAACAAACATAACAAACCAAATAGGTCTTGTTGCTGAAACATAATACAAAAGATGCCACACTCTATAGCCTAAAAGTATAAAACCTTTAAGAATTACAAAAAACAAAATAATATTGTCTACCAGGAGCCAAAACAAACCACCTTCAGTCTGTGATAAAGCCATAGTCAAGGGGTACATAATCTATCGCGAAGCATTCTCTATATAGTTTTCCCACGTGTATTGAAGTTCAATAAAAGTTTCCTTCTTATTTGGGGTATAGGAACCATACTCCTCCATCTCAATCAACTCCGTGACCTTCCTACGCCACATCTCAACTGATGGGAGCTCAGATGATTTCCAATTTTGTGCCACTAGTGTTTTAACCCCATTAATCATAATCCTCAACAGAGGTTTAAAATGTAATTGTGGTAACTTAACCAATTTGTTGAGTAGCCAGACCGAAGGTTCTAAGGGGAGCGTAGTCTGGAATATGTTTTCTATTTCTGCTATTATGGTCCTCCATAGCGTCTGCAGTTGATTACACCACCACCACATATGCCCCATCCCGCTGCCTACGTGCCCACATCTCCAGCAACAGTTGCTGGTACTAGGGAATAGTCTATGTAATCTCCTGGGTGTCAGGTACCAACAGTGTAATATTTTGTAGTTCAATTCTCTTATGGAGGCAGAGGAGGAGCTGGACTTTGTATTTAAAAAGATATTAGTCGCCACATGTGGTGTAATGATTATCCCCAACTCCTTCTCCCAAAATTCAATGGATCTTGGCATGTTGCCCGGGGGTTGTTGGGTAATAATATTATATATTAGAGAGAGGCTATGTCTTACTGGCGGGGAAGAAGAGAACAACTTCTCAATGTTTGTCAGTGGTCTGGACATATTACCATAGTGCTTATGTGTTGTAATGTAATGATGGACCCTTCTATATGAGAACCAGTTAGTCGCCCAGTCTTGTCCCCTCTCAACTAGCAAACTCTGGCTACCCATTTGTTCATTGAAAATCAATTGAGCAATGTTGATCTCTCCCATCGGGGTATCTGCTGTCTGGTTCTTCAGAATAGACAGTAAAGAAAACTCATCATTATGAATAATGGATGTTAGAGGGCCGGGGCATGAGGATAGATAAGGGTTTGTCTTAGAGGTTTGGTCCCATATTCTGATTGTCTCCCTAGTGAAGGGATTGCCACTCTGGTTGTATACTGCATTAAACCCTGATTTCCAGCATATGGATGGGAGGTGGATGTCTGGGTTCAATTTTCCCTCCAAGTGAATCCATCTCTTGTGGTCCCCGTGGATTCTCCAGTCAAGAATTCTCTGTAGGAATATTGACTTGCGGTAAGAGTCAACATCAGGGACACCCAGACCACCCTGCGATGTGGAACGAGACATAGTCAGTTTATTAATTCTGGGGGGGGCGTCTTTTCCAAATAAAAGAGCCAAACAATCTTTGGATCTGTGTGGTGTAATTACTGGGTAGGGGTATAGGGAGGGTCTGCATTATGTACAATAGGCGAGGGAAGGCATTCATTTTGATAGAGTTTATTCTGCCCAGCCAAGATAGGTTATTCCTAGTCCAGGATGACAGGTCTCTGACCAGAGTTTTCTTAATATGCTTATAGTTGCAGGAAAATAGTGACTCCTGGTTGTCTGCAAGGTAGATTCCCAGGTATCGCAAAGATCCCTTACACCATCTGAAGGGACAACTACTGGTGGTCAGATCTCTTAGCTGGGGGTCCATAGCTACCCCCAGCATTTCAGATTTGGTTTGGTTTATTTTAAAATTTGATAATTTGTTAAATATTTCTAATTCGTGAAGTAGGAGTGGGATCGAGCCAACCGGGTTCGTCAAGGAGAAGAGGATGTCATCAGCAAAGAGTGATAACTTGTACTCCTCCCCCCCTATATTCTGCCCCCGGATGTTCGAGTTCATTCTAATTTTAGTCTCTAGGGTTTCTATAACGCACGTAAACAGTAGGGGTGACAGAGGGAATCCCTGTCTAGTCCCGTTCGATATCTGGAACGGGCCGGACAGGGTTCCATTAAGGGCAAGTCGGGAACTGGGCTGATTATATAAAGCAAAAATCCTATGTACAGTCTTGTCCCCAAGTCCAAAGGCCTCTAGGGTGGCTCTCAGAAAAGGCCATCCGACACGGTCAAATGCCTTCTCCGCATCAGTTGAGAGCCACAACGAAGGTATGTTTTGGGATCTAGCATTCCACATTAGGTGTATGTTGCGGACTGTGTTGTCCTTTGCTTCACGATAGGGGACAAAACCGACCTGGTCCTGATGAATAATTTGGGGAATGATTGTATTTAATCTGTTTGCTAGGATCCTTGCATAAATTTTAATGTCTGTGTTCAGTAGCGAAATGGGCTTATAATTTGGGATGTGGGAACTAGGTTTGTCTGGTTTTGGGATCAGAGTCAACTTAGCTTGTAGGGCCAGGGGTGGGAATGTGTAGTTGTCATCAATAGTTCGAAAGTAATTTAAGAGGTGTGGGATCAACAGGTCTCTGAAGGTCATATAATAATCGTTACTAAAGCCATCTGGGCCTGGGGATTTACCCTTTTTAAGAGATGTGATTGCCCTCTTAATTTCTCCTTCTGTGATCGGAGACTCCAGGTCTTCTTTTTGTTCTATAGAAATTTTAGGAAGATTCAGTCGTGTCAAATAGCTAAGTATGGCTGATTGTGTTGGGGTTGAGCAGGTCTGATCCAAGTTATATAGAGATTCATAATATCTTCTAAACTGTTCTGCAATGTCTGTGGATGTATGCCAGTCTTTGCCCCTATTGTCTTTTATCTGTAGGATATATCTGTCTAGAGTCCTCCGTTTGAGTTGTCTGGCTAATTGTCTCCCTTGTTTGTTAGTCCCCTCGTAAAATTTCTTTTTTAGATATAATGCGTTCCTTTTAGCCTCCACCCCTAGATAGCAGTTAAGCTGTTGTCGTTTGTGTTCCAAGCTCTCTAAAAGAGAGCGGTCCTCTGGGAAGGTTTTGTGTATCTCTTGTAGTTTTTGTAGGTCAGTCAATAGAGAAGACATGTATGTCTGCTGCTGCTTCAGCTTGGCTGATTTTAAGGCTATTAAGTCGCCTCTAAGGACACATTTGTGAGCGTTCCAGAGGTGTTATGGGTCAGTTTCGGGAGAGGTGTTCAATCTAAAGTATTCTTCTATAGATTTGGTTAACTGTAGAACAACTAAAGGGTCTTGCAAGAGGAATTCGTCTAGTCTCCATGATCTATGTGGGTTAGCCTGGCTATGTATGTCTAAGGTACAGCTAATCATGGCATGGTCTGATCATGTAATGGGAAGGATTTCGGATTGGATTACTTGGGACAAACAGGTGACATCTATCATTAGGTAATCTATCCGGGAATACTGCTGGTGCGGATATGAGTAAAATGTATAATCTTTGGTGTGAGGGTGTTCTAGACGCCAAATGTCGTGAATTGCCAAGTTAGATAAATGGGATTTGATCAAACGCAGTGCTTTGTTTGGTACTGATGATCTGCCTGCAGAGCAGTCCACAGAGGGGTCAAGGGCCACATTGAAATCACCACCAACTATTAAACTAGTTCTCGGAGTCTCCAGTATCTTTTTGTAAATGTGATGGAAAAATCGGGGAGAATCGAGGTTGGGGGCATAAATATTGACTATCGTGATGTGTTTATGGTATAGTGTCCCTGTCAGGATCAGATACCTCCCAGCTCTATCTCTCACTATGGAGTGAACGTTAAATGAAACTTTGTTCCTAACCATTATACAGACCCCATTCTGCTTAGTCGTATTGGAAGCGAAATACACTGTTCCAAACTTTTTAAAGGATGCTCGGGGTTTGCTACCCTTTTTAAAATGGGTTTCCTGGAGTAATACTACGTCACAGTGCAGTCTTTTATAGTCCCTAAAAGCTATAGACCGCTTCTGCGGTATATTAAAACCCTTGACATTATGGGATAGGATCTTGAGATTATGCATGGGTTTTGTTTTTATGGAAACTAGATTTAAGGCTTAGTTCTGTCAGCTCCATATGTTTATGCTCGTGGCTCCTGGCAGATCTGGGTCTCAGTGCTAGATAGGCAAACAACCTAAAATTGACAAACAACAAATTTTTTTAACAAGTAGTGTATCTGCATAACTATACACTTTCATTGGGGGTAAGTGGTGCCGCATATTGCTCTATTCATTTAGTTAGAAAATTAGGATGGGCAATGTTGGGCCGTTGGGGTAATATTCACAGCCGTATATTACCTCCAGTTTGGATATACAATCTATCTGCGTGTTAACTAAGTGATAAATCTAATCAACTGTATGAGCTATGACAAGTTGCACAGTAAGTGAAACTATGGTGTGATATTGAGAGGTAGTGACCGGGTACAAACTAGAAATAAACAAAGGGTTAGCAGAAATCCCTTAAGGGTTACCTAAATGTTAAACCCAGTTAATACAGAATCATATAATCATTATCATTATTGTCTTACCAACCATAGAGAAGAAAAACATGGCATGGGCCGACATCCGCCCACACGACCAGACTCAAGGATCTGTTTTAATGACAGGCCGATCAATAAAGTATTCAACAAATAAATTTAAGGGGCATAGTGATCAGCAAAAAGAGAAAATTCAACAGTGAGTCCGGTTCACAATGTCTGATAGTAGATGGATCCATGTTGCTCTTTTAGGGCTGGCAGTCTTCAATTCAGACCAGGCCAGATTGTACAGTAAGATCCTTTCAAGGTATCAGAAAACCAAAGGGGAAAATAAGCATATCCCTGTAGCAGCTTGTCTAAGGGTTCTTTAGTGGAGGAGGTTCTGTCTTCCTTCTCTTTGGTTGTGATTTGATCCACTGTGGGCGTTGGTCTTTAGGTAGGAGTTGAAGTGAGTCTTTGGGCCTTGGAGGTAGGTCTAGCACACAATCTGTGGGGGGGGGGCTATTTTAATGTTCAGCTTCCTGGAAAAATCGTCCAGATCTTGGTAATTTCTGTATATAGCCTGAGTGCCATTGTGGTTAACTATCAGGCTAAAGGGGAATCCCCATCTGTATTTAACTCCATTATCTTGCAGGGCCATAGTAATGAATTTCACCTCTTTTCTTCTTTGTATGGTTTGCGGGCTGATGTCTTGGTATATTTGCAGCGTGTGATCTCTGAAGATGATGTTGCGTCTTGTTCTTGCTGCTTGCCAAAAATCTTCTTTTGTAGTGAACCGTAAAAACTTTATAATTATATCCCTTGGGGGTGCTGGAGGTTTTGAAGGTGGTCTAAGGGCCCTATGCACACGTTCCAGATCATCATTCAGTAGCGCATTGGATCAAGGCAATAAAAATGAGTGTAACTCTTTCACGTATGCCCTTAATTGGTCTTGTTGAACTTCCTCCGGAATTCCCCTGATCCGGAGGTTGTTTCTTCTCCCCCGATTATCTAGGTCCTCCAGCTTCTCTTGAAGGGATTGGACTACTGAATCTTGTACGGAGATCTGTGTTGTGTTAGCGCTAACTAGGTTATTAAGGGCCTCCTGGCCTTCCTCAAGGTACTCTATCCTAGAACCCATATCTGTCAGGTCCTTTCTTAGCTTTCTCATCTCATCCTTTATAAAGGACTTCAGGGACTCGAGGTCAGATTTAGAAGGAAGGCCTGCTATCTGCGATTGTAGAGCCTGTAGCGGAGTGTCATTTACAGACAGAGGTTCCATCTGGCGTCCGAGGCCAGATCCATCTCTAGGTTGGGCCTCCTCAGGCATTGTAGAATCTGAGGCCTGGAAAAATGTAGAGACTGAGGGTGTATTCCCAGGGGGTTTAGTATGCTTCTCTGATTTAGGACCTTTACGTTGAGACATAACTGTGACCCTCAAAATTTGTGGTAGGGCCTCAGGTTATATATATGGCCCTGTTATGGAAGTGGCTAGGTGCCCTGTGAAATATAGTCTTATATAGTAGGGATTCTTCTAGTCAGACAGTTGTGATTAAGACATACAGCAGGGAGATTAATGCGCAGAGCAGATTACCCATAGAGACCGCTAATTTTATGTGCTGTTTACTTTTTATTATAATATTTTGATCCAACTTTGTTGCGTGCCAAGGGTTCAGATAAATCAGGGCCTCAGCCCTCCTTCACAGCAGCGTCACCTCCCCTGCTACCTGGCCTCCTCCATGCCTGTTGTGGTTATAGTGAGTAGCGGTAGCTGTGTAAGGGATCCCTGTCGGCAGCCCCTGGGTGGTATAAAAAGGCAGGCTGCAAGTTAGGTCTCGTCCTATAAGGCTAGTGCCCTGCCGGGTCTGACCGCAAGTTAGGCTGTGAGGGGTGTGTTTGAGATCAGTCACGCCACCTAATCCCAGGTCTCTTACCAGGTCCGGATGGTGTGGGGATAGAACAAAGAGGCCGCTGCAAAGATCTTATGATTTGCCTCTCGGCGCTGCGGTAATTGTAGGTCTGGCCTCAGAAAAATCTCTCCCGCTGTCAGTGTTGATGGGATCCGCTTAAGATGGCGCCGCCGTCTGCGGCGTCTGCAGGAGATGGTGAGTCAGGCTGCGGATATAATATCTCCTAGCCTTCTGGGCTTCCTCCACTTTTAGCTGGGTGTTAGGGTATTAAGAGGCAGATAAGTACAGTTAGATGTAGCCCTCTATCTACCCATTAGAGGTGATATGAGCTGCGGCAGCTACGGAGCTCTGTTAAATCGCAGCCATGTTCCAGCACGGCTTGGCTCCGCCCCCGATAAAGTATCTTTTAAGTGTAAGATTACGGATATATTTTTGTATATCTATATATGTCTGGAACTTATCTGGTGCTGATTTCGGGGCAAAATTCAGCCCTTTGGCTAGAAGGTTGACTTCATTGTTATTGAGAGTTATGCTTGACAAGTTAAAAATATTATCCTTATTTCTCTCTATCTCATCCTTTTTGTTCGTTGTATGTTTTATATGTTTTTTAGTTTTAAATGCACCAGTCCCTTTTATTTTTTTCTCCCTTTCCCGCCTCCTTCCCACTCCTCCCCTACCTTCTTTACAATCTAAGCTATTTCCTTATATATTATTTTCTGATTCTCTGGGGGTTTAAAAGAAAGTTTTTAGTGTAAATGAAAAATTCAGTTAATATCCTATCTTGGAATGTGGGGGGGATAACCTCCCCGATTAAAAGGAAGAGAATAATATACCACCTTATAAAATCTGCCCCAGATTTAGTACTCTTACAAGAGACACATTTAAATGAGCATGAAGCAGCTAAACTAAAGATGGGCTGTATCGAGGAGGTAATAGCAGTCCCGGCTTTTGGAAGGAAGAGGGGGGGTGGCTTGCCTATTTAATAAAAAGCTAGATAATGGGCGGCGTTTGACCACCCTGGGACATGGCCGCTCAGTGAGTCTTCTCTGTGGGACCGGAGCTCCGACAGTACGATCAGCTGTAACCAGGGGCAAAAAGAAAAGCACCATCTGATGTGTGATCAGATAGGGATTGCAACGATCACTCACTTGTGAACCCACTTGCCTCTGATCAGCCATAGCAGGGAAAATATTACAGCTCCAACACATATGCAGACGCCATCTTGCCTGCAACATGCGGTCACCGGAACGCCGCTACAAGTCCTAACAGGAGCAGGTACTGGGAGGGGAAAAAAAATTATAATAATATACTACTCTACCCCTGCACAATAAAGCTAAAAACTTACACCTGGGCTCACACAGTATACAGGAGCATATATACCTTGCCACTACAGCCTAACCAGACAGTTCTGGGTTAATCATTATAGCCCTTTCAACTACAAAATGTCACTGCTGTTTGGCTTAGTACGGATCTGTACCGCTGACAATTGCTAAAAACAAACAGCAGGTGGCCAACTTTGATTTTTATTTATACGCTTGCCTGTATGACCTGTTTTGAGCCTCAATCAGTCATGCAAAACCATTTTGAGGATCTATTGAATGATGTAAGCAAAATTCTGGCTACACACCATGGGCGCTTATACAAGGAGCTTATTCTCACGTGATCCAGTATATCCCCAGCAACTGTAGAGATGGCCTATACAGATGCCTTAGATGCCATGGAGAAGCCACTCCTAAGGGATCCCAATGATCACTCAGTTGCTGAGCCTTTTCCTTTAAGGTCCTCACAGGCAGCGATCGCAGCATGCACAGCAGATGGCGCTCCTGCGCTAACGTATGCCTCTGAATCTATAACGAGAGAAACGATGCTGAGCCGACGGTCACATCATTCACACCTACCTCTGATATCTTCTCCTGAGAGAGGTCAGAGAATGAGCCTACGGTTAGGAATACTAACCTTTTCTTCTCCACATATACACACCTCAGTCATTTCGTGTACCAGGAGTCGCAACTTTCATAAGCAGGGTCCCAGCCCAGCGGCAGCTTTTTGATTGACCAATATGAGCACTTGGTGAAAACCTGAGTTGGGTTAACAGACTGCCACCTATTGAATGAAGCTCAATATCTAATATATTTCTATGAGGTGGACATTCATTATTACTAAAGAGATGAACCTGAGTACACTTCAGAGCTTCAGTTAAAATGTTTGACATGGCTCTTTTGGATGTTTCATTTTTCTTTACATAAGTTTATAGTGGAGAACTCTGCCTTGACCCATAGCTATATCTATTTGGATATTGATTTTTTTGTACATCTAAATGTCTTACCTTAGAGGTTGCAATCTAAAATTTAAAGAGCCTTATTTTTACATTGAACTGCTAATGGGTTTTTTTGTACCTTTTCTCTCTGTTGTATTATATGCATAAGGCAGCCTGCATTTGGTACCAATGTTTTATTTTTTTAGCTAGTGGCCTAATGCTTCATATATAGTACTTTGTGCCTACTGTGTGGGTTGGGGGGCCGGCTGCCAGCAGCCGAGGTGGCATGGGCCGTTATACCTAGATAGTCATTTACAGAAGGAGATACACTATTGTACTTAACAGTTAGTTCTAGGCTCTCATAGTCAATGCCTCAGGTTGAGTTTGTTGCTACTATGATATATCTATATAGATAATATTAAAGCGCTATGGTATAACATATTTTTCCAAGCAAAATGTCCAATTTGACGACTATGGTAACAAATCATATGTATATACTCTCCCACCACCAGCACTCATGCACCACAGTTCTGTGAGATATCTTGGGATATCGCCTCTATAAACTCATCATTAACTTTGAGAAATACTGCAGGGGGTTTATCAACCTACTTGTTATAATAACCTTAAGCCAACCCTTTTATAACAGGAGAAAGGGCTAGTTATTAGGAGATAAATAGAACATTCAATGGGACAGATTTATTTATTATGCATGTAACCACCAAGATGGCACGCTAATATATTTAAGGGTGGATAGACGGCTCTCGCACTTCTTATTATAATTGTCCAACATTGTTTTTTTTTCTCATATCTCTAGTTAAATGCTATATGTACCTTATTAATTCACACTTTTAGTTGGGTGTTAAATTTACAGAGCTCCATATATTTTTGGATACCTGTTTCTCTATATGGTTCACCTGTTATTGGATGTAGGGCTCACACCCAGTCAATAGGATTTATCATTATTAATACAGATATATTTATATTTCCATAGAACTAACGCAGTCCATGCTATGTTTTTCTGCTACGGAGACAGGTGCACCAGTACAATGGAGTTACTTTGAGAAGGAATATGTTTTTCATCTTCTAATCTTTATCTTATGTTTAACCTCAATTTATGGTATCATTGGATTCTTCAATTAATAATAGCAATAGGGTATGTTGCCAGCTATTTGTAATACAAGCAGTGGTTGACTAGTCGAAGGCTAAAACTTTATATAACTGAAGATCCCCTCATACATTCTGATATGCTGTAATGGGCTGAACAAGGTTCTTAATGTTACCAGAGGTACAGTGGGTGCTGGGTACAGTGCGTGCTAGGTGCAATGTGTGCTAGGTAGAATCTGTGCTAGGCACAGCGTGTGCTAGGTACAATGTGTGCTAGGTAGAATGAGTGCTAGGTACAGTGTGTGCTGGGTACAGTGTGTGCTGGGTACAGTGTATGCTGGGTACAGTGCGTGCTGGGTACAGTGCGTGCTGGGTACAGTGTGTGCTGGGTACAGTGTGTACTAGGTATCATGTGTGCTAGGTACAATGTGTGCTAGGTACTGCGTGTGCTAGGCAAGGCGGGTGCTGGGTATGTCGTGAGCTAGGTACAGTGGGCGCTAGGTATCATATGTGCTAGGTACAATGTGTGCTAGGTACAGTGTGTGCTGGGTACAGTGTGTGCTGGGTACAGTGTATACTGGGTACAGTGCGTGCTGGGTACAGTGCGTGCTGGGTACAGTGCATGCTGGGTACAGTGTGTGCTGGGTACAGTGTGTACTAGGTATCATGTGTGCTAGGTACAATGTGTGCTAGGTACTGCGTGTGCTAGGCAAGGCGGGTGCTGGGTATGGCGTGTGCTAGGTACAGCGTGAGCTAGGTACAGTGGGTGCTAGGTATCATATGTGCTAGGTACAATGTGTGCTAGGTACAATGTGTGCTAGGTACAGCGTGTGCTGGTTACAGCATGCGCTGGTTACAGCGTGTGCTGGTTACAGCGTGTGCTAGGTACAGCGTGTGCTAAGTACAGCGTGTGCTGGTTACAGCGTGTGCTAGGTACAGTGTGTGCTGGGTACAGTGTGTGCTAGGTACAATGTGTGCTAGGTTCAATGTGTGCTAGGTACTGCATGTGCTAGGCAAGGCGGGTGCTGGGTACGGCGTGTGCTAGGTACGGCGTGTGCTAGGTACGGCATGTGCTAGGTTCAGTGTGGGCTAGGCACAATGATTGCTAGGTACAGTGGGTGCTACGTACAGTATGTACTAGGTACAATGTGCATCTCACTTGTCTCTGTAATTTTTCTTGTTACCTACATCTCAAAATATTGGCAGAACCTGCTCTCAATCTATATGGACAAACTCATTAAGACATATTACAGCAACTTATCCTGACTTGCTTTTTGGAGCATTAAATTTAATTTATAAGCATCACCTCCCCCCCCCCCATATTCAGAGCCCACACTAGGGTTCAATCTTGGTGAATTATTTTCACCACAAATCCCTGCAATTTACTTATGATGTATCAGTGTTTTGACAGTTATTGCAACCGGACCTGCGTGTCCGATCCTTTTTGTTTGTGTATGTTTGAACAGGGGTCCTGCGTGCAACATATACGCCCCGAATGAATATTGCCCTACATTTTGGAAGAACTTATTTACTAAATTTATAGACTCCATGGATTCTGATTTATTAGTTGGAGGTGATTTTAACAGTGTATTTAATCCATATCTGGACCGCTTCCAAATTTCCCAGACCGTCAGATATCTAAGAGAAGCCAAAGGCCTGGGTAATTTTGCTAAACGCCTTAAATTAAAAGATGACTGGAAACTACAGCACCCAGATGAAAGAGCTTTCACATGCGAGTCTTACCGCAAATCCCCTTACGTAAATTGCGTGTCCTATATTTTTAATGGGATTTGCCTAACGCCGGTATTATGAGTCTTGGAAGAAGTGAGCGGTAGACCCTCTCCTGTCAAGACTCCTACCGCATTTAAAAGTCAGTAGTTAAAAGTTTTATGGGCTAACGGCGTAACATAAACTCTTAACTAAAGTGCTAAAAAGTACACTAACACCCATAAACTACATATTAACCCCTAAACCAAGCTCCCCCCTCCACATCTCATACACTTAAATAAAGTTTTTAACCCCTAATCTGCTGACCGGACATCGCCGCCACTTCAATTAATATATTAACCCCTAAACCGCCGCACTCCCGCCTCGCAAACACTAGTTTAATTTCATTAACCCCTAATCTGCCGTCCCTAACATCGCCGACACCTATCTACATTTATTAACCCCTAATCTGCCGCCCCCAACGTCGCTACTACTATATTAAATTTATTAACCCCTAAACCTAAGTCTAACCCTAACCCTAACACCCCCCTAACTTAAATATAATTTAAATAAAACTAAATAAAATTACTACAATTAAATAAATTAATCCTATTTAAAACTAAATACTTACCTATAAAATAAACCATAAAATAGCTACAATATAACTAATAGTTACACTGTAGCTAGCTTAGGGTTTATATTTTTTTTTTACAGGCAACTTTGTATTTATTTTAACTAGGTACAATAGTTATTAAATAGTTATTAGCTATTTAATAACTATCTAGTTAAAATAAGTACAAATTTACCTGTAAAATAAATCCTAATCTAAGTTACAATTAGATCTAACACTACACTATCATTAAATTAATTACCTAAACTACCTACAATTAATTACAATTAAATTAAACTAAAGTACGAAAAACAACAAACACTAAATTACAGAAAATAAAAAAATAATTACAATGTTTTAAAACTAATTACACCTACTCTAATACCCCTAATAAAATAAAAAAGCCCCCAAAATAATAAAAAGACCTACCCTACACTAAATTACAAATAGCCCTTAAAAGGGCCTTTTGCGGGGCATTGCCCCAAAGTAATCAGCTCTTTTACCTGTAAAAAAAAATACAATGCCCCCCCAACATTAAAACCCACCACCCACGCACCCAACCCTACTCTAAAACCCACCCAATCCCCCTTAATAAAAGCTAACACTACCCCCTTGAAGATCACCCTACCTTGAGACGTCTTCACCCAGCCGGGCACAAGTGGACTTCCAGAGGGGCAGAAGTCTTCATCCGATCCGGGCATAAGAGGACCTCCAGATGGGCAGAAGGCTTCATCCAGGCGGCATCTTCTATCTTCATCCATCCGGAGCGGGTCCATCTTAAATCCAGCCGACGCCGAGCATCCTCTTCAAACGAAATCCAAGCGAAGAATGAAGGTTCCTTTAAATGACGTCATCCAAGATGGTGTCCCTTGAATTCCGATTGGCTGATAGGATTCTATCAGCCAATCGGAATTAAGGTAGGAAAAATCCTACTGGCTGATCGGATCAGCCAATAGGATTGAGCTTGCATTCTATTGGCTGTTCCAATCACCCAATAGAATGCAAGCTCAATTCTATTGGCTGATTGCATCAGCCAATAAGATTTTTCCTACCATAATTCCAATTGGCTGATAGAATCCTATCAGCTAATCGGAATTCAAGGGACGCCATCTTGGATGATGTCATTTAAGGAACCTTCATTCTTAATAAGCGGTTAATAAGTGTAGTTAGGTTGCAGCTGTGTCCGGAGAGGCAGATTAGGGGTTAATAATATAATGCAGGTGTCGGCGATGTCGGGGGCGGCAGATTAGGGTTTAATAAGTGTAAGATTAGGGGTGTTTAGACTCGGGTTCATGTTTGGGTGTTAGGTGTAGACATAAATTTTCTTTCCCCATATTAATCAATGGGGCTGCGTAAGAAGCTGGACGCTGCTTTTTTGCAGGTGTTAGCTTTTTTTCCAGCTGAATCTGCCCCATTGTTTCCTATGGGGAAATCGTGCACGAGCATGTTTAGCCAGCTTACCGCTACCGTAAGCAACGCTGGTATTGAGGTGAGATGTGGAGCAAAATTTTGCTCTACGCTCACATTTTTGCGGCTAACGCTAGGTTTAAAAAAACCTGTAATACCAGCTTTGTCTTAAGGGACCGTTAATAGAAAAAGGCTCGTTAGCAACGCACCCCTGTTACCGCAAAACTCGTAATCTAGGTGTTAGAGAAGCCTTCTTAAACCAACAACTATTACAATGTGACACTAACAATAATGCTAGATTTAATAGGTTCTCACCGAAGCTGGCCAAATCTTTAGCTAACTTTGTTAAAAGCAGGAGGAAGAACAACTTTATTGGAGCTATTAAAGTTAATGATAAAAGACATACCTCCCCCAAAGATATATTATCCCAATTTCATTCTTTTTTTAAATTACTATATTCTGACGATAAAATTGACCTAGAGGCAAAAACTAATTTTTGGAAGAACATTACTACCCCTAAGATTAGCACAGATCAGCTCGAGGAATTAAATAAGGAGATAACGAACAAAGAAATATCACAAGTTATAAAGAATTCCTTGAATGGTAAAGCCCCTGGCCCAGATCTAATCCCAACTGAATTGTATAAAATACTACAGGAAGAGATTATCCATATACTTGCAAGTTTATAGAATAGATATTTTATTGATAATATTAAAC
Organism: Bombina bombina; assembly: GCF_027579735.1. Taxonomy (NCBI): domain Eukaryota; kingdom Metazoa; phylum Chordata; class Amphibia; order Anura; family Bombinatoridae; genus Bombina; species Bombina bombina. Next base: position 651,732,297 of record NC_069501.1, on the reverse strand, counting down.
CTTCGAAATACTGTGCAGCAGCAAATATTACATTAATACATAAAAAAGATAAAGATACAGAATCTATGGATGCATATCGCCCAATTTCTTTACTTAATGTTGATTACAAAATTGTAGCAAGTATTATGGCAAATAGACTTAAGGGAATCTTAGGGAGAATAATACATACAGACCAAACCGGATTTATGCCGGGTAGGACCTCACAGAAAAATATCAGAACCGCTATGTTCTTAATAGAACAGATGTTAATGGGTAAGAAAGACAAGTTGTATAAAGATTCGGATTTTGCCCTGCTGACGGTCGATGCCGAAAAGGCTTTTGACTGTGTTTCATGGGACCATCTCTTCACGGCATTGAATAGTTTTGAGATAGTAGGGAATTTCACTAATTATATTAAACTAATTTATCAAGATCCCATCTCCTATATAAATATGAATGGTATAAATTCTCCTAGTTTAATACTCCAGAAAGGAACCAGACAGGGCTGTCCATTGTCACAATTACTTTTTAACATTTCATTGGAACCTCTGGCAATTTTCTGTAGGGATAGATTAGATGGGATTTTACTGGGTGACAAAAGAATTATCTTATCTATGTATGCGGATGACATCCTCTTTTACATAAGTAATTCCAGGAGAAACATACTGCTCATCCTTGACATAATTGGTGAATTTAGTAAATTCTCAGGTTATAAAATTACCTTAAATAAATCAGAGATCTTGTGGATTATTAAAAAAAGAATAGCATGCTCCTGAATCCTTTTAAATTAGCAGCGGGGAAAATTAAATACCTTGGGATAATCTTATCTAAGAACCCCGTTGATTGGTATAGGCTGAATTTTGTACCAATATGGCAGAAATGTATTGAATGTTTAAAAAACTGGTCCAAATTACCATTATCTCTTTCCGCAAAAATCTCCCTTATTAAGATGATGCTTTTTCCTAAAATTCTTTTTCTCATGCAGAATATACCAGTTTTTATTCCGGCAAAAGATCTTCAAAAATTTAACTCTCAATGTACACAATTTATTTGGGGTGGAGGGAAGCCCTGCATAGCACTTAAGAACTTATCACATCTGAGAGAGGATGGGGGGCTTGCTCTTCCAAATTTGAAACTATATAACTGGGTTTGCTTAGCTAAAATAGATTGGCTATCAGGAGTAGAACACACAACTAATTATCAAAGTGCTGTGAATGTGGTGTAGTGTGTATTGCTGTGTGTGCGTGCATGCTGTGAATGTGGTGTAGTGTGAATTGCTGTGTGTGTGTATATGCTGTGAATGTGGTGTAGTGTATATTGCTGTGTGTGTGTGTTTGCTGTGAATGTGGTGTTGCGTGAATTGCTGTGTGTGTGTTTGCTGTGAATGTGGTGTAGCCTGTATTGCTGTGTGTGTGTTTGCTGTGAATGTGGTGCAGTGTGTATTGCTGTGTGCATGCTGTGAATGTAGTGTAGTATGTATTGCTGTGAGTGTATGTATGCCGTGAATGTGGTGTAGCGTTTATTGCTGTGTGTGTGTTTGCTGTGAATGTGGTGTAGTGTGCATTGCTATGTGTGTGTGTGTGTGTGTGTGAATGCCATGAATGTGGTGTAGTGTATATTGCTATGTGTGTGCGTTCATGCTGTGAATGTGGTGTGGTGTGTACTGCTGTGTGTACGTGTATGCTGTGAATGTGGTGTAGTGTGTATTGCTGTGTGTGTATGCTGTGAATGTGGTGTAGCGTTTATTGCTGTGTGTGTGTATGCTGTGAATATGGTGTAGTGTGTATTGCTGTGCGTGTGTGTTTGCCGTGAATGTGGTGTAGCGTGTATTGCTGTGTGTATTTGCTGTGAATGTGGTGTAGTGTGTATTGCTATGTGTGTGTATGTATGCCGTGAATGTGGTGTAGTGTGTATTGCTGTGTGTGTGTTTGCTGTGAATGTGGTGTAGTGTGTATTGCTGTGTGTGTATGTATGCCGTGAATGTGGTGTTGTGTGTATTGCTGTGGGTGTATGCTGTGAATGTGGTGTAGCATGTATTGCTGTGTGTGTGTTTGCTGTGAATGTGGTGTAGTGTGTATTGCTGTGTGTGTGTGTATATGCCGTCAATGTGGTGTAGCGTGTATTGCTGTGTGTGTATGTATGCAGTGAATGTGGTGTAGTGTTTTTTGCTTTGTGTGTAATGCTCTGAATGTGGTGTAGTGTGCATTGCTACGTGTGTGTGTATGTTTGCTGTGAATGTGGTGTAGTGTATATTGCTGTGTGTGTGTTTGCTGTGAACGTGGTGTAGCGTGTATTGCTGTGTGTGTGTGTGTGATTGCAGTGAATGTGGTGTAGTGTATATTGCTGTGTGTGTGTGTATGCCGTGAATGTGGTGTAGCATGTATTGCTTTGTGTGTGTTTGCTGTGAACGTGGTGTAGCGTGTATTGTTGTGTGTGTGTGTTTGCTGTGAATTTGGTGTAGTGTGTATTGCTATGTGTGTGTGTGTGTTTGCTGTAAATGTAGTGTAGTGTATATTGCTGTGTGTGTGTGTATTCCGTGAATGTGGTGTAGCGTGTATTGCTTTGTGTGTGTTTGCTGTGAATGTGGTGTAGTGTGTATTGCTGTGGATGTATGTATGCCGTGAATGTGGTGTGGTGTGTACTGCTGTGTGTACGTGTATGCTGTGAATGTGGTGTAGTGTGTATTGCTGTGTGTGTATGCTGTGAATGTGGTGTAGCGTTTATTGCTGTGTGTGTGTATGCTGTGAATATGGTGTAGTGTGTATTGCTGTGCGTGTGTGTTTGCCGTGAATGTGGTGTAGCGTGTATTGCTGTGTGTATTTGCTGTGAATGTGGTGTAGTGTGTATTGCTATGTGTGTGTATGTATGCCGTGAATGTGGTGTAGTGTGTATTGCTGTGTGTGTGTTTGCTGTGAATGTGGTGTAGTGTGTATTGCTGTGTGTGTATGTATGCCGTGAATGTGCTGTTGTGTGTATTGCTGTGGGTGTATGCTGTGAATGTGGTGTAGCATGTATTGCTGTGTGTGTGTTTGCTGTGAATGTGGTGTAGTGTGTATTGCTGTGTGTGTGTGTATATGCCGTCAATGTGGTGTAGCGTGTATTGCTGTGTGTGTATGTATGCAGTGAATGTGGTGTAGTGTTTTTTGCTTTGTGTGTAATGCTCTGAATGTGGTGTAGTGTGCATTGCTACGTGTGTGTGTATGTTTGCTGTGAATGTGGTGTAGTGTATATTGCTGTGTGTGTGTTTGCTGTGAACGTGGTGTAGCGTGTATTGCTGTGTGTGTGTGTGTGATTGCAGTGAATGTGGTGTAGTGTATATTGCTGTGTGTGTGTGTATGCCGTGAATGTGGTGTAGCATGTATTGCTTTGTGTGTGTTTGCTGTGAACGTGGTGTAGCGTGTATTGTTGTGTGTGTGTGTTTGCTGTGAATTTGGTGTAGTGTGTATTGCTATGTGTGTGTGTGTGTTTGCTGTAAATGTAGTGTAGTGTATATTGCTGTGTGTGTGTGTATTCCGTGAATGTGGTGTAGCGTGTATTGCTTTGTGTGTGTTTGCTGTGAATGTGGTGTAGTGTGTATTGCTGTGGATGTATGTATGCCGTGAATGTGTTGTAGCATGTATTGCTGTGTGTGTGTTTGCTGTGAATGTGGTGTTTCGTGAATTGCTGTGTGTGTGTTTGCTGTGAATGTGGTGTAGTGTGTATTGCTGTGTGTATACCGTGAATGTGGTGTAGTGTGTATTGCTGTGTGTGTATGTATGCCGTGAATGTGGTGTAGCGTGTATTGCTGTGTGTGTATGCCGTGAATGTGGTGTAGCGTGTATTGCTGTGTGTGTATGTATGCCGTGAATGTGGTGTAGTGTGTATTGCTGTGTGTGTATGACGTGAAGGTGGTGTAGCGTGTATTGCTGTGTGTGTGTTTGCTGTGAATGTGGTGTAGTGTGTATTGCTGTGTGTGTATGCCGTGAATGTGGTGTAGCGTGTATTGCTGTGTGTGTGTTTGCTGTGAATGTGGTGTAGTGTGTATTGCTGTGTGTGTGTGTGTATGCCGTGAATGTGGTTTAGCGTGTATTGCTGTGTGTGTGTGTGTTTGCTGTGAATGTAGTGTAGCAAGTATTGCTGTGCGTGTGTGTTTGCTGTGAATGTGGTGTAGAATGTATTGCTGTGTGTGTGTGTTTGTTGTGAATGTGGTGTAGTGTGTATTGCTGTGTGTGTGTGTTTGCTGTGAATGTGGTGTAGTGTGTATTGCTGTGTGTTTGTTGTGAATGTGGTGTAGTGTGCATTGCTGTGTGTGTGTTTTGCTGTGAATGTGGTGTAGTGTGTATTGCTGTGTGTGTATGTATGCCGTGAATGTGGTGTAGCGTTTATTGCTGTGTGTGTGTTTGCTGTGAATGTGGTGTAATGTGCATTGCTATGTGTGTGTGTGTGTTTGCTGTGAATGTGGTGTAGTGTATATTGCTGTGTGTGTGTGTGTGTGTGTATGCCGTGAATGTGGTGTAGCGTGTATTGCTTTGTGTGTGTTTGCTGTGAACGTGGTGTAGCGTGAATTGCTGTGTGTGTGTTTGCTGTGAATGTGGTGTAGTGTGTATTGCTATGTGTGTGTGTGTTTGCTATGAATGTGGTGTAGTGTGTATTGCTGTGTGTGTAATCCGTGAATGTGGTGTAGCGTGTATTGCTTTGCTGTGAATGTGTTGTAGTGTGTATTGTTGTGTGTATGTGTGTATGCCGTGAATGTGGTGTAGCATGTATTGCTGTGTGTGTGTTGCTGTGAATGTGGTGTAGCGTGAATTGCTGTGTGTGTGTTTGCTGTGAATGTGGTATAGCGTGAATTGCTGTGTGTGTTTGCTGTGCATGTTTATATGCTGTGTAGCGTGTTGCTGTGGGGTTTCGCAGACTTTTAGGGCTTGATTTACCAAATCCCTACGGCTGCAAGTTCTCACAAGAACTTGCTCGCTGTAATTTATCAAGCAGCAGTCACCAGACCGCCTCTTCCTTAACCTCTTCGCCACTTCTAAGGTGGCGAAATTCAATATCCACGGTCGAGTCCGACCGAGGAGATTCACAGCTCCTGCCCGCACGTGATTGGCTGTGCGCGGGCAGGGGCGGGATTGCACGCGAGTGCAAAATTGCACTCGTGTGCAATAGTGATTTCCTACGGGTAATTTCACCCCACCACAGGCAAGCTGAGGCGTACAGGGGCGCGTATGCGTGCCCCTGTATGCCTCAGCTTTGATAAATCTAGCCCTAAGTGCTTTATAGCTGTCTAAATCTAGAACATTAATGGGGAATGCGCAGTTTTAAAAGAATATTTCATTAAATGTCCATTGAGATAAAAATATTTAGTCCAGTAAGTTTTGTTTGTTGATAAAATAGTTTAACCTTAGCAACTTTGTTTTGTTTTTCTTTTTTTTCTTTGTTTTTTTTTTTTGTGTTGCCCCCTGGCGCCAAATGTAGAATGTTTTTTTAAGCTCACTATTGTATAATCTTGATTATAACTTTGGTTTTGTATAGAAGTGTCATGGGTTACTTTCATCTATAAGAAATTGTAAGGGCAGCTGTGCAAGAGTGCCCAGACCAGGCACAGTCCTTGAGACTGTATCAGGTGATGGGCTTGTTTTAATGGCTTCATTTTAAGGTCACCTGTTAAAATCTCTCTGTTGACACTTGGAGGCTAAACGCTATTTTAAAGAAATCTATAGAATGGGTATGTTTCACTGCTTTTTCACTCTGTTACATCCATTATTAAATGCATCCATCCATTATTATTACATACTTTATTAAATGTGTATATAATAATATTAGCCCAAAGTTATGTACACTAATTTCTTATTTATTTAAAATTTGCCATTCCGTAAAATTCCGAGTTTATATTACCCCCCTGGATATCGTGGGTTTTTATGCAAGCGAGAACAGCTTTATGCTACCATATATCACAGAGGTAAAACTTGAACTAACTCAATCAGGAATTGAGGAATTTATTGGAAAAGAAGGGGTTCCGGATTTTTTATGGAAGTGTTATCTAATTAATCCATGAGACTATATGCACTCAATGCCTGATATATGGTTCTGTGGGAGTGTAAGACGGAGTCATGTATTTAACATGGAAAAATTATTCAAATGTAATCTAAGCAGCTACATCAGTCCCTGAGTGTGCAGGATTGTCATTAGGGATGGGCGAATGTGCTGAATGTGGACATTCGTTATGGGCAATCGAATGTTGATAAGAATGAAAATCTATTAAAATTCGGTAGCCGGTGTTACTTTCGTTTTTGAATGTTGATAATGAAATAGAATATCTACATTCAAAATTCGAAATGTAACATTCGATTTAACAAATACTATTCAGAAGTTCAATAGTTCATGTGGTAGGGAATTTAGTAAATTGATACATAATAGATACAAATATATCAATTTGAAAATATTGAATAATTTGAATATTACATTTAAAGAGAGCATTAGAAATACTATTACATAAAACGAATGTTAGAATGTTGTGCAAACATTTGAAATTCAAGACGAACAAATTAAAGTGTTAAAATTGGTTTACATTTTTGACTGTTGCAAAACATTCACCCATCCCTAATTGTCATGTTGTGGGAGATCTCTCTCTCCTTTCCCTCCCACAGCCATGCTCATCAATCAACACACTCTCCAAACAGATCTGCCCTTCCCTAACTGCTTACCATGATCTCCCTAAATAAGCCACCAGACCCCCCCCCCCCCCCTCGTCCTGCACTGGATAGTCTCTGGGAAATATATGTAAAAGGTATATATTGCCATGTTGTGTTGTGCTGATGGTTAGTCATAATTATCAGTAATCCTTTTGTTATATATATTGTGGTACATTTCCCTGACACATGTTAGCTGCGTCTTATAATATTCTTTATTACCTAAGAAACTGATATGCACTAAATTGTAATGACTGACAGTACTTGGCTGTTGCATTTTCTGAGTGGATAATTTGGTTTGTCAGTTTTCTTTCTCCTCCTAAAATAATTACTTATTTAGACATTATTTTAAAATGAGCCTCATACATGTGTCTAATGTAAAACTGAGATAGCAAAAAAATGTATATGAGAATGTCAATAAAACATTTTCATTACAAATTTCCCCTTTTTTTTCCAAAACAAAAAGTAAAGCTAAATTTAACAACAAAACTAAATCCACCAAGGGAAATCCAGAATCCAATTATAGAATATAATTATGCATCACAGCAGGTCCTTGGTGGTTCAGATAGAAACTTATTATAGTGAGTAATGACCAGTTATGAAGTACTGCTAAATACAATGCTGACCCTGATTATATTATACAGGAGAGGCCAAAACAGGCTCACTTCTAATAGGAGGCGCTAGAAATATAACTAAGCCAATCAGGGCTAATGAACATATAAACTATGCAAATATAGACAAAAGATGAACAATTGCTATATATCTATGCAAAAGTATATACATACACACATACATGCATATTTTTTTTAAACATTTCTTTAGAGCAGTGATTTTTAACCTTTTTTTTGCCGTGGCACACTTTTTTACATTAAAAAATCCAGTGGCACACCACTATCCCAAAATTTAAAAAAAATCACACATTGTAGCCTAATACAGCATATATATACACATACACACAAACACACACATACTGTATGTATTGTGCTGCTATGCCATGCCTCCTACAAACTACCCCTGCACTTGGAGTAAAAAACAAGCAAAGTTTAAAAAATATGTCACACTGTTGTCAGTCTGCCGTGGCACACCTGAGGATCTCTCATGGCACACTAGTGTGCCACGGCACACTGGTTGAAAAACACTGCTTTAGAGCAAAGATTAGTATAAACACAAAGGTAGAGTCTCTAAGATGGAGTGTCCCAATAGCTAGAATATCAAAACAGATTTAGATTATATATATATATATATATATATAAATAAATATATATATATATATATATATATATATATATATATATATATATATATATATATATATATATATGGATAACAGTCATCAAAAAAGGGAGCACTCTCCTCACACCTTAGTGTCAAGTAATCTGGAACAAAATAAAGATAAAAGAGAGGCGCCTGTGTGTCTCAGTAGAAAACAAGGTATAAATACAAACAGAACCCCTGATACAGGGTACTCACATTTCCTTGGAGCACTCAGACAGTGCTATTAGATGCAGACTGGGTATTTTTGCAGCAACCCAGCCTACTGATCTCCCAGATACAGGAACACGGCAATGCTGGGATCTCCAAGGCTTGATACTCCCAGTGGGAGTGATTGGTATTTAATAGGCACTACAAGGTTCCAATTAAAAATAAAAATGATTTATTAAAATTTTGATGATAAAAACAGGAACCAATAAGGTAGGGTATGCTAGCTGCCCTCCTTACAATTTACTACGCGTTTCTCAGCACTCAGGGGTTCTGTCTGTATTTATACCTTGTTCTCTACTGGTACACACAGGCGCCTCTCTTTTCTCTTCATTTTGTTCCAACTGACCCTAATTACTAACATTTTGATTACATCTGATGCTCTGTTCGAGGTGCTGGTTACAAAATATGATGTTATTAAAGGGATATGAAACACCTAAAAAAAATTATTTGTGATTCAGACAGAGCACACAATTTTTAAAAAGTTTCCAATTTACTGCTATTCTCAAATTTGTCCTGTTCCCATGATATTCTTTGTTGAAGAGATATCTAGGTTTGGGGCACTATATGGCAGGAAATAGTGCTGCCATCTAGTACTCTTGCAAATGGATAAAAGGCTTTCAAAACTGCCATATAGTGCTCCAGACACGTGTAGGTTCCTGAGATTACTTCACTGCTTTAAAAAAAAGATAATAAGAGAAGGAAGACATTTTGACAATAGAAGTAAATTAGAGAGTTGCATGTTCTCTCTGAACCATGAAATAAAAAGTTTGGGTTTCATATCCCTTTAATAGGAAACCCCAAAATGTTCTCTTATGATTCAGATAGAGTATGTAATTTTAAATAACTCTCTAATTTACTTCTATTATCAGTTTTTCTTCTTTCTCTTGGTATCTATTGTTGAAAAGCAGGAACATAAGCTTAGGAGCCGGCCCATTTGTGTAGCACTATATGGCAGTAGTTTTACAAGAATGTTATCCATTTGCAAGAGCACTAGATGACAGCACTATTCCCTGCCATGTAGTGCTCCAGATGTCTACCTAGGTATCTCTTCAACAAAGAATATAATGTGAACAAAGCAAATTTGATTGTTTTAAAATGGTATGCTCTGTCTGAGTCACAAAAAAAAACATTTTTGGGTTTGATGTCCCTTTAAGTTCTAGGAAAATCAAATTTAAATATATAATTTATTGAGCGTTTTCACCCGAGTTTCATACTGAACAAAAGGAAGTGACTTGGTTAGTGAAACAGTGTGACATCCCAGTAAGCTTCTGCAGAAGCTATGTCTTATGCCATAAGCGCATTTCATTAGAATTATGTATTGTAGAACAATTTATATTTGTTATATATTGAGTACATTAGATTTGATATTATTATTTCTATTAAAGTTTAGAACCGCTGCTATATAGACATAAAGATAATGGGGTAGATTACAAGTGGAGCACTAATTTATCGCACGCCCGCAAACAGGCACATTTGTCCATTTGCGGGCTTACCATAAATAACCAGCCATTACAAGTGGCTCCGAAAATTAACAAGAGGTCAGACCTCTGGTTAATTTTATAAATGTCCGTCAATTGCCCCCAAAATTTAGTGGTAGTTTCCTTTTAAAAAAAAAAAAAATTAGCATTAAAAAAAAACAAAATCTGCGCTTAGCAGTTTTTGGGGGCTAAAGTAGTCAGCTGTGGGGTGTTAGAAAAAAATGACACTGAAAAGTGCCTTTACGTAGCGATCTATGGGGACTGTGTGTTCCCTGTAATATATATATGTATATGCTTATATACATATATATTTAGGTGTTAATACCTGTATATACACATATTAACACATAAATATATATCTATATAATCATATACATATATATTTACATTTGCTGCCCATAGCTGCGCTACTTACCCCCTCTAAATGAGGACTCTAAATTATATAGATAAATATAACATTTTACTCCTTAAACCAAATTTCACTGTTGAGGTATTTTAAATTAAATAAAACAGAAAACACAACACACAAAGAAAAGAAGAGAAAGGAAAAATGATACATATTCACTCCTCTTAAAAAAATTATCTCCAGTACAATGGAAAGGTATCAGATTGAATTAGTTGCAAGAAAAAGCATGAATTACGAAATAGAAAAAGGCCTTCATCTTATTTTCCGTAAAGATCAGAGGGTCATGCTGATCAATGATCATTTGGTACTGCATATTTTGGGTAAAAGCTGATATAGACGGGGAGCCCTTATTTTTCCATGATTTAAGGATGGCATGCCTAGCAATCATTATTGCTGTATTGATCAAATGTTTTTTTTATTTAAAAGGGGGGCCTCAGTCAGAAAAAATATTTGTCTAGCACTAAATTTGATCTTTATGGTAAGAAATTTATTCAGCCAATAAGCCACCTTATCCCAGAACTTTTGCAATTTTGGGCAGGACCAAAGGACATGAATAATGTCTGCATCAGGCGCCGAACACCTAGTGCAGCAATTAAATTGCTGGTTAGACCATTTAAACATAAATTTTGGGGTGATATAGGATTTGTTCAGAAGCCTAACATGTGATTCTCTCAATGAGCATAAACAGGTATTCTTAGATATTGAAGAGAAGCTCTCTTTGAACTCTTCAAACCGGAGACCACTTACATCTGCCAACCATTTATTATAGAGCTTTGGAAGATTGGGTTTAGCAAGTGCGGCAACAAGTAATCTATAAAGTGGGGTGATGAAGTGCAGCCTTGCTCGATAGATCTTTTTGACTGAGTCCAGTACACAAAGGAACCATATCTCTTTTTCCAAAAGTTTATTAAAGGATAAGTAATGTCTTATTTGTAAGTATGCATAAAAGTTATTTCTATTCAAAAAGTATTCTAGCTACAGTTCCTCGAATGACCTTATTGTAAAAGATTGGTATCTATTAATTGATAAATAGAGTTTAGACCTTTCTGAGACTAGAGCTTGAAAAAATTAGATTGAAGACCTGGTTCGAAAGCTGGGTTACCTATAATGGATAAGTATTTTATGAATACATTATCTAACTGTAGATTTTTATTTAATCTATGCCAGGCTTGGATAATATTGAATACAGTGAATTTTGGGAGTGCAAGTTTAAGGGTTGACGCATTTGATACCTGTAATAAGGCTTTTAGGGAATAAGGAGACACTATGGGGCATATTTATCAAGCTCCATATGATGCCCCCTGTTTCTAAAGACCACTGCTCCATAACCTGTCCGTCTGCTCTGAGGTGGCGGACAGAAATCGACAGAAATCAACCCGATCGAATACGATCGGGTTGATTGGCACCCCCTGCTAGCGGCCGATTGGCCTTGAATCTGCAGGGGGCGGCATTGCACCAACAGTTCACAAGAGCTGCTGGTGCAATGATAAATGCCGAGAGCATATGCTGTCGGCATTTATCGATGTGCAGCGGACATGATCCGCTATATCGGATCATGTCCGCTCGCACCATAATAAATAGGCCCCTATTTATTTAGAGTCCGTTAGCAAATTCACTGCAACTTTGGCAATGCAGGCCCAGTTATATAGTTGAATATTGGGTAAGGCCAGACCTCCATCTTTTTTAAGATGGTAAGTCTTAAGATGGCAATACGTGGTTTGTTTTGCCCGCAAATAAATTACGTACATTGAGAACTAAAGAGGCAGATATATAATTGCTCAATACAAAAATAGGAAAATTCTGAAGCAAGAAGAATATCTTTGGGAAGAGGAACATTTTAATAAGGGTTATTTTTGCTGACAATAAAAGAGGAAGTTTTGACCAGCTCTTAAGGGAGGCCGTACTTTCTTCCAGATGGGAGTAAAATTTAAATCAGGATCACTGCACAGAAAGATACCTAAATATTTAATTTTATCTTGTGTTTGTAGAAAGAGATTTCTTATACAGCTATCTTTCTTTTTCCTGATCCATAGTAGCTCTGACTTATTAAGATTAACTTTGTAGCCTGAGAAGGAACTATAGAGCGTAATTAAGTCCATCAGTCTCGGGATATTCTTTTTAGTGTTGGCCATATAGAAAAGAAGGTCGTCCGCATATAGTGATAGTACAAATTTCTGCTTCCCTATTGTTACGCCCTCTAGTTCTGCTCTACACAAGACAGCAAGAGGTTCCAGTGCAAGATTAAAAAGAAGAGGGGATAGAGGGCAGTCCTGTATTGTTCCCTTTTGTAGTGTTATATTAGGGGAGTTTAGCCCATTAACGATAAGAGATGAAATTGGGTTTTGATAGATTAAATTAACAAAATTTAGAAATTGCCCAGTGAAACCAAACTTTTTTAGTATCGCTATCAAGTGATCCCATGATAACGAATAAAATGCTTTTTCTGCGTCGATGGTGAGCAGGGCAAAATCTTTATGAGGGTGTAGCTTGACCTTGGATCGGGAATGAAAGGTTTCGATCATAATCATAGCCATTCTGATATTTTTCATAGAGGTCCTACCATTCATAAACCCTATCTGATCTGTGTGTATAACGTTTCCAATAATTTTTTGGAGTCTATTTGCAATAATATAAGTTAAAAACTTGTAATCACCCACGTAAACTGTGCTCATTAGGGGCCCCTTATACTAATGCGGTGACTTATAGAAATGTTACTTACCTTGTATTTACCCTGCTGTTCACTTACTTTTACCTTGTTAATATAATGTCTTTTGACATAGTGTCAAAAATATCAACTTACTGAGGGTTTGATGTGTTGATATGTTCCCACTCCAACTCCCTTTCCCCCCGCCGGCTCCTCCCCCTTCTCTTGCCCCTCCCCCCCTTCCCCCTTCCCTCCCCTCTCCCCCTCCTCCCCCTCCCCTTCACCCCCCCTCCCCCCTTCTCCCCCACCTTCCTTCCCCCCCCTTTATCATTTCCCCTCTTCCCTTTCCCCTTTCCTTTCATTTTCACAAAGTTTTTCTTCCACACACCTTCAGATGCTGAAATGTTATCTGTTGTATTGTTTTTTAAATAATAACAATGTTGTTGAAAATCATATAACTTATCTGAATCTTTCTATTGCATTCAAATTACTGTTTCAATGTTTACAGATATGTTTGACGTAACTGTGGTTGCAATGTTGTTGTTTTAGTTTAAATCTTGTCAAAAGTGACCAGCTCTAAAGTGTTTTTGAATGTTTTTACTCCTCCCTCTCTTTCTCCTCCCCCCTTCTTTCCCTTCCCCCTCCCCTCTCCTTCTTCCCTCCCCCCCCCCCCTTTTTATCCTTTCCCCTCTTCCCTTTCCCCTTCCCTCTTCACAAAGTTTATCTTCCACACACCTTCAGATGCTGAAATGTTATCTGTTGTGTTATTTTTGAAATAATAACAATGTTGTTGAAAATCATATAACTTACCTGAATCTTTCTACTGCATTCAAATTACTTTTTCAATGTTTACAGATACGTTTGGCGTAACTATGGTTGCAATGTTGTTGTTGTTTTAGTTTAAATCTTGTCAAAAGTGACCAGCCCTAAAGTGTTTTTGAATGTTTTTACTCCTCCCTCTCTTTCTCCTCCCGCCCCCTCTTTCCCTTTCCCCCCTCTCCTTCTTCCCTCGTCCCTTCCCTCCCCTTGCTCCCCCCCCCCGTTCCTTTCCCCCTCCCCTCTCCAAGCCATCTTCTTTACAGAATCAGGAGTGTCTGCCTTTTGTGCTACACTCCTGGAATTTTATATTATATTTTAAAAATGTACTGATCTAGGGATTATTTCCCCTGCTTCACTTACTTCTTCACCTTTTTATTCTCCTACTGTTAGTCTAATTTCTATACAGTTTTATTCTTTTTCTCTCCTCTCGGTCCTGACTGAGATACTCTCTATTTGACCTCGTTGAGCCTACATATAGCATCTATCACTTCTATCCTTTCCCCCTTCTCTTTTTTATCTATAAATACTCCTCTCTTTTCCCTTCTCTTTTTCTTCCCCTCCCCCCCTTTTTTTTTTTTTTTTTTTTCTTCTTCCCCTCCTATGGCCCGCTTGGGTGGTAAGTTTGGCTCTCACAGGCTTACTTTTGTCTCTGTTAATGCCAAAGGTCTGAATGACCCAGGAAAGAGGTCAATAACTTTACGAGAACTGCATAAACATCATAGTCATGTCCTCTTTTTTCAAGAAACTAATTTCCGTAGGGGAAGGGAACCAAAGTGGCAGAATAAGCAATACCCTGTGGCCCTATTCGGTTCAGGCCCCTCCAAGAAATGTGGAGTGGGCATTATGATTCACCACTCGGTCCCATTGCAAATTTTACATGTTGAAAGAGACCTTGAGGGTAGGTTTTTACTGATTTCCGGTACACTGTATGATCACCCGATCACACTGGCTACATTTTACTGCCCAAATGCTGACCAGCATCGTTTCATGTCCAAAATTTCGAAGTTAATTTTAGACCATACTAAAGGCCCACTGTTCTTGGCAGGGGATCTTAACATACCGTTGGATGTGTGCGTAGACACGTTCAATGGATCAGCGAGTATCCCTTCTAAAATAATTAAGTCAGTCAGGACAACTATTGCAAATCTCCAGCTACATGATGTGTGGAGAACACTTCATCCATCGGGAAGAGATTATACATACTACTCCCCTCCACACAACAAATACTCACGTATAGATTACTTCCTTTTTGACTTGACAGGACTAGACATGACCGTTAGTTCTAAAATAGACACTATTACATGGTCAGATCATGCCCCCATAATCTGTAACATCCAATGGCCAGACCTGCCCCCTACGTCTTATATTTGGAAACTAGATGATCACCTATTAGAGAGACAGGACATTAAAGCTGCGATCCAAAAATCATTAACGGACTATATGACACATAACGACCCTGTGCATACTTCAATCACCAGCTTTTGGGAGGCACACAAGTGTGTTGTTCGGGGGGAGTTCCTCAAGCATAAGGCCCATCTGATAAAACAGCAGAGGATAAAACATTCACAACTCCTACAAAAAGTGACTGAATTAGAAAACATACATAAACGGGACCCGTTGAACGGAGCTGTAGGCAGGTCTTTGACTGAGGCCAGATCGCTCCTTGCCCAGCATCAACTTGAGACACTACATCACAAGCTGTTTACGACAAAACAACAATATTATGAAGGGGGCAACAAGCCTGGTAAACTTTTAGCCAGAAACATCCGTAGACAGCAACTTAAGTCCCATATTTATATGTTACAGAGGGAGGATGGTACTGCAGTGAAAGGAACCAGACAAATAGCAGACTCCTTCAATACATACTATACTAACCTTTATAACATCTCGCAGACACGTGAGGGTAGACCCCAAGAACTCACTGAGTTAGAAAAGCAGAATATGATAGACAAGTATTTGTCCTCTCTGGCTATCCCGCAGGGAGTCCCTTGATGCCCCCATTACTCTAAAGGAATTAGCCCAGGCCCTGACAGACCTTCCGGGTGGGAAGTGCCCTGGTCCCGATGGGTTTACACCCAAATACTACCGGGTTTTCCTTGACACTCTGGGCCCTTCCATGCTTCAACTATTCAATAATCTGATCAAATACCCCACACTCCCCACTACGTCCCTAGAGGCGCACATCACTGTCATCCCGAAACAGGGCAAACCCCCCACTTCTCCATCCAATTTCCGCCCAATCTCATTGTTGAATTCGGATATGAAGGCCTATGCAAAGGTGCTTGCAAAGAGGTTGAATAGACTCCTCCCTTCCTTAATCTCATCAGATCAGGTGGGTTTTGTCCCTGGTAGGGAGGCACGGGACAATACCAGCAAGGTGCTTCAACTGATCTCTCACGCACAGGTCGAGGGTAGGCCTATGGCCCTGTTCTCGACTGACGCGGAGAAAGCCTTTGACCGGGTGAATTGGCTTTTTCTTCTTCGGGTCATGAAGGCAATGAATTTTGGTGATCCCTTTGTCAACATGACTTTTGCATTATATTCTGCACCGAATGCTAGGATCCGGATAAATAACACCTTGTCTGAGACCTTTTATATTACGAATGGCACTAGGCAGGGCTGCCCGCTATCCCCGCTCCTCTTTGCTCTTTCTATTGAAGCATTGGCACAAAAAATTAGAGAAAACCCTAAGATCAGTGGGATACAAGTAGATGATAAAGAATTTAAACAGGCACTTTATGCGGATGATATCCTCTACACCCTCACCAAAATTGAAACATCGATCCCAGAGTTGTTAAGTGAGCTACAACAATACGGTGAGCTTTCTGATTTCCATCTCAACTTATCCAAGTCAGAGCTTCTGAACATTAACTCTCCCCCAGAACTTATCCAAGAAATAGCCCAAAATTATCATATACCTATAGCCGCCTCTAGATTAAAATACCTAGGCATATATCTGTCCGCAAACCCATCTGACCTATATAAATATAACTATTTACCCCTACGTAAGGATATTATTACCGATTTATCCTCCTGGAAGAACAAAATGCTAACATGGTTGGGGAAGATAAGCTTGATTAAAATGAATGTTTTACCACGTATATTGTATATACTACAGACTGTGCCTATTGCCCTGCCTGGTGACTATCTATCCCAGTTACAGCGATCTCTTGAGCAGTTTATTTGGTCAGGAGTGAAACCAAGAGTGCCCCGAAAAACATTATATCTCCCTCGGGAGAGGGGTGGGCTGGGATTCCCTGATCTATCATTGTACAGGAGAGCAATTCTTTTGCAGAGAGTGGTTGAATGGTCGCGAAATGATACACAAAAGCAATGGGTTTGCCTCGATGGTTATAATTATCATATACCTATAGCCGCCTCTAGATTAAAATACCTAGGCATATATCTGTCCGCAAACCCATCTGACCTATATAAATATAACTATTTACCCCTACGTAAGGATATTATTACCGATTTATCCTCCTGGAAGAACAAAATGCTAACGTGGTTGGGGAAGATAAGCTTGATTAAAATGAATGTTTTACCACGTATATTGTATATACTACAGACTGTGCCTATTGCCCTGCCTGGTGACTATCTATCCCAGTTACAGCGATCTCTTGAGCAGTTTATTTGGTCAGGAGTGAAACCAAGAGTGCCCCGAAAAACATTATATCTCCCTCGGGAGAGGGGTGGGCTGGGATTCCCTGATCTATCATTGTACAGGAGAGCAATTCTTTTGCAGAGAGTGGTTGAATGGTCGCGAAATGATACGCAAAAGCAATGGGTTCGCCTCGATGGTTATATTTTTAAACGGCATAACATTGGAGCCCTGGCGTGGATCCCGCCACCAAAGCGCCCTACCCTAATACAGAAATACCACTTAACACAGGTAACCCTTCAGGAATGTGATAGGTTGTTAGCTACCTCCATCCACATCTCCTCAGTCCATTCCCCAATGACCCCAATAATTGAAAATCCTGATATTCCATACCAGGTTTTGGGTACTCGGTTGAGTACATTTTACCACCTGCGCGACGGTATCCTATACTCTGCTATACACGAGGGCAAACTGCGCACACAACTAGACATGTCGGCACAATACGGCGCTCTCTTTTCCTCGTGGCTGCTATACCATCAGCTAGCGCATTTCCTCATGCATCATAAACACAAAGATAGGTTTAATAGAGACCTTACACCATTTGAACAACTGTGCACAAATATCACACCTCCTAGACAGTTGATATCAAAAGTATACAAACTCTTACTTATTCCTCCAGACATTCAGCTTCCCTCCTTTACATCAATTTGGGGTAGGGACCTCAACAGCACTATTGAAGAAGATGAGTGGTTGAGATCATTTGCCCTGGCGAGGCGGTCATCGGTATCAGCAGTAGCACAGGAAATACACCTGAAATTATTAACCAGGTGGTATCACACTCCAGTGAGACTGCACAGATACTTTCCGTCGGCGAGTCCCTATTGTTGGAGGGGCTGCGGAGAGCTAGGCTCTCTTATGCATATTTGGTGGTCTTGCCCCTTACTGAGAGACTTCTGGTCGGCAGTTCTTAAGACAATGTCACATAAGGTACAAACTCCGATACCTGATGCCCCTGAGACCCTACTATTGTTGCAGATTCCTAAAATCAAAAATGACTTCGCTAGAGCCCTTCTCCTGATAATGATCACAGGAGCTAAGCGACTAATCCCTCGTAATGGAAGTCCAAACAGATCCCCTCCCTCGATGAGTGGTATGCCTCAGTGGATGACTTACTAAAACTAGAGAGGATGCACTACTTTAAAATCAACCAATTGGCGTCCCATGATATGATGGTGGCGGTATGGAAGGGCACCTCACTGTGAGGCCTTGCTAACCTCAATTCCCGATCAAACCCCACTATAACGTTCAATGCGCGAGCGCTCCTCTAGCCCCCCACCCCCCTTTTTTTTTTTTTTCTCCCTCTCTCCTTCCCCCTCTCCTGATGTATGGCTCCTTCTCTTCTTTTCCCCTTCCTTTTTCTTCTATTTCTTTATACTTAATACTAGCCTTTATATATTCCTTTATCTGTATGAAAATGAAAAATCAGTTGACACCATGCTTTACAGCTCCGGGGGGGTGTTTTGTTTTCCCCTCCGCCTCTAACATCATTTGGAAATGCAATTGTACGATCTTGTTTGCTCTCCCGAGTTGGACAAGTAAGACACTGTAGACAAACATTTGCACTTCACTGTGTTTAGGACTTATGCTTTCTTTTGTCATATGGTGTAATATTTATACAACAGACAGTGTTATGTTATGTGATTTCTCTGTTGTATTTCTGATTCTTCTTTATGTTTAATAAAGCTGGTTTTAAAAAAAAAAAAACTTGTAATCGCAGTTAAGAAGGGATATTGGTCGGTAGGAGTCTAACGATTCAGCATCCTTATCCTTTTTTAAAATAAGTTTAATGTTTGATGCCGTGAAGTAGGCTGAGGGTTTCTTATTTTGAGAAAATTAGTCATTAAATAGTACACAGAGAGTGGGAGAGATCTGCTCAGTTAGAATCTTATACAATTCACTAGGAATCTGATCAGGGCCAGACGCTTGCAATTGGCAGATCTATTAATAGCATCTTCTAAAGTTATACGATTGTTTAAAATGTTGAGCTGTTCTACAGAGATTTTTGGTACTTAAATCTTATCCCAGAATTCTTGTTTACCCTCTTTGTTGATAGGATCTGCTGAATATATCTTCTGAAAATGAGTGAAGAACTGTTTTTGAATGTCAACAGGAGTTGAATATCTTACCTCTTTTACTTTCATAGCTGATATGTTATTTTTATTTTTCCTATTTTTAACGAGATTTGCTAAAAACTTTGCAGAATTGGGGCCGTGTGTTGGGGCCGTGTGTTAAAGTGGGCTTTATTTTTGAGTTCAAGTTGCAGTAATTGTTGATAAATAAAAGTCTCTTTTTCTACTTTCACTTTTTGGTAATCAGCCCAATGTATTCTAGTAGGGCTCTCAATATATTTTATATATTTATTTTTAAGCTGATTAGCTAATTGATTTTCTCTAGCTCTTAATACTTTATTCCCTTTAATCATGTAAGCCTTGATCACCCCTCTAAGAAAAGTCTTAGCAGTTTCCAAAAATATTTCCGTTTTGTGTATATGGGAAGCATTCAATTTAATATTCTGGAGAAGGAATGTAGGAAAAAATTTTTTTCCTGTTTGTGAGAAAGATTATTGCATGGTCCGACATGATGATGTCTTTAATTCCAGTCTCAAGCTCTGATCCCAGCAAGGCCTCACTGACCAGGAATATGTAAATTCTCGAAAATACTTTCTGCTAGATTACGAGTCTTGCTTTAGCCTTAAAAAGCAGCGTTGAGAGGTCCCAATGCTGCTTTTTAACGCCCGCTGGTATTACAAGTCTGGCAGGTACAGGTGTACCGCTCACTTTTCTTCCGCGACTCGAGCTTACCGCAAATCCCCTTACGTAAATTGCGTATCCTATCTTGTTAATGGGATTTGCCTAACGCCGGTATTACGAGTCTTGGAAGAAGTGAGCGGTACAGCCTCTCCTGTCAAGACTCCTACCGCATTTAAAAGTCAGTAGTTAAGTGTTTTATGGGCTAACGCCGTAACATAAAACTCTTAACTAAAGTGCTAAAAAGTACACTAACACCCATAAACTACCAATTAACCCCTAAACCGAGCCCCCCCCCCACATCGGAAACACTTAAATAAAGTTTTTAACCCCTAATCTGCCGACCGGACATCGCCGCCACTTTAATAAATATATTAACCCCTAAACTGCCGCACTCCCGCCTCGCAAACACTAGTTAAATTTTATTAACCCCTAATCTTCCGTCCCTAACATCGCTGACACCTACCTACATTTATTAACCCCTAATCTGCCACCCCCAACGTCGCCGCTACTATATTAAATTTATTAACCCCTAAAACTAAGTCTAAACCTAAGTCTAACACCCCCCTAACTTAAATATAATTTAAATAAAACAAAATTAAATAACTGCAATTAAATGAATTATTCCTATTTAAAACTAAATACTTACCTGTAAAATAAACCATAAGATAGCTACAATATAACTAATAGTTACATTTGTATCTATCTTAGGGTTTATATTTATTTTAAAGGCAACTTTGTATTTATTTTAACTAGGTACAATAGTTATTAAATAGTTATTAACTATTTAATAACTTCCTAGTTAAAATAAAGACAAATATACCTGTAAAATAAATCCTAACCTAAGTTACAATTACACCGAACACTACACTATCATTAAATTAATTACCTAAACTAACTACAATTAATTAAAGTACAAAAAAAAAACACACTAAAATACAGAAAATAAAAAAATAATTACAAGAATTTTAAACTACTTACACCTAATCTAATCCCCCTAATAAAATAAAAAAGCCCGCCATAATAATAAAATTCCCTACCCTATACTAAATTACAAATAGCCCTTTAAAGGGCTTTTTGCAGGGCATTGCCCCAAAGTAATCAGCTCTTTTACCTGTAAAAAAAAAATACAATACCCCCCAACATTAAACCCCACCACCCACACACCCAACCCTACTCTAAAACCCACCCAATCCCCCCTTAATAAAACCTAACACTACCCCCTTGAAGATCACCCTACCTTGAGTCGTTTTCACCAAAACAGGCACAAGTGGTCCTCCAGAGGGGCAGAAGTCTTCATGTGATCCGGGCAGAAGAGGACCTCCAGACGAGCAGAAGTCTTCATCCAGACGGCATCCAGAATTATATCAGCCAATCGGAATTAAGGTAGAAAAAATCCTATTGGCTGATCTAATCAGCCAATAAGATTGACCTTGCATTCTATTGGCTGTTCCAATCAGCCAATAGAATGCAAGCTCAATTCTATTGGCTGATTGGATCAGCCAATAGGATTTTTTCCACCTTAATTCCGATTGCCTGATAGAATCCTATCAGCCAATCGGAATTCAAGGGACGCCATCTTGGATGACGTCATTTAAAGGAACGTTCATTCATCAGGAGTCGTCGGAAGAAGAGAATGCTCCACGTCGGCTGGCTTCAAGATGGACCCGCTCCGGATGGATGAAGATAGAAGATGCCGTCTGGATGAAGACTTCTGCTCGTCTGGAGGTCCTCTTCTGCCTGGATCAGATGAAGACTTCTGCCCGTCTGGAGGACCACTTGTGCCCGGCTGGGTGAAGACGGCTCAAGGTAGGGTGATCTTCAAGGGGGTAGTGTTAGGTTTTATTAAGGGGGGATTGGGTCGGTTTTAGAGTAGTGTTGGGTGTGTGGGTGGTGGGTTTTAATGTTGGGGGGTATTGTATTTTTTTTTGTTACAGGTAAAAGAGCTGATTACTTTGGGGCAATGTCCCACAAAAAGCCCTTTTAAGGGCTATTTGTAATTTAGCATAGGGTAGGGAATTTTATTATTTTGGGGGGCTTTTTTATTTTATTAGGGGGATTTGATTAGGTGTAATTAGTTTAAAATTCTTGTAATTATTTTTTTATTTTCTGTAATTTAGTGTTTGTTTTTGTACTTTAGTTTATTTTATTTTATTGTATTTAATTGTAGTTAGTTTAGGTAATTCATTTAATGATAGTGTAGTGTTAGGTGTAATTGTAACTTAGGTTAGGGTTTATTTTATAGGTAAATTTGTCTTTATTTTGGCTAGGTAGCTATTAAATAGTTAATAACTATGTAATAACTATTCTACCTAGTTAAAATAAATACAAACTTGCCTGTAAAATAAAAATAAACCTTAAGCTAGCTACAATGTAACTATTAGTTATATTGTAGCTAGCTTAGGGTTTATTTTATTGGTAAGTATTAAGTTTTAAATAGGATTAATTTATTTAATTGTAGTTATTTTCTTTACATTTATTTAAATTATATTTAAGTTAGAGGGTGTTAGGGTTAGGGTTAGACTTGATTGGAACAGCCAATAGAATGTGAGCTCAATCCTATTGGCTGATTGGATCAGCCAATAGGATTGAACTTCAATCCTATTGGCTTATTGCATCAGCCAATATGATTTGTTCTACTGTAATTCCGATTGGCTGATAGAATTCTATCAGCCAATCGGAATCTAAGGGACACCATCTTGGATGACGTCATTTAAAGGAACCTTCATTCAGTAAGAAGACTCCGGATGAAGAGGATGCTCCGCGTCAGATGTCTTGAAGATGGACCTGCTCCGCATCGGAAGGATGAAGATAGAAGATGCCGTCTGGATGAAGACTTCTGCTCGTCTGGAGGACCACTTCGTCCCAGCTTGGATGAAAACTTCTCCCGGCTTTGTTGAGGACCTCAGCCCGGTTGAATGAAGACTTCTCCTGCTTCCTTGAGGATGGATGTCCGTTCTTCAGAACAGTAAGTCGATCTTCAAGGGGATAGTGTTAGGTTTTTTTAAGGGTGTATTGGGTGGGTTTATTTTTTAGGTTAGGGCTTTGGGCTGCAATAGAGCTAAATGCCCTTTTAAGGGCAATGCCCATCCAAATGCCCTTTTCAGGGCAATGGGGAGCTTAGTTTTTTTTAGTTAGTATTTTATTTGGGGGGTTGGTTGTGTGGGTGGTGGGTTTTACTGTTGGGGATTGTTTGTATTTTTTTTTTACCGGTAAAATAGTTGATTACTTTGGGGCAATGCCCCGCAAAAGTCCCTTTTAAGGGCTATTGATAGTTTAGTTTAGGCTAGGTTTTTTTTTATTTTGTTTTTTTTTTTTTTTTTTTTGATAGGGCTATTAGATTAGTTGTAATTAGTTTAAAGATCTGTAATTTGGTTTTTATTTTCTGTAATTTAGTGGGGGGGGGTTGTAATTTAGCAAATTATTATTTATTTTTTTAAATTGTATTTAATTTAGTTAATTTATTTAATTGTAGTGTAGTGTTAGGTGTTATTGTAACTTAGGTTAGGTTTTATTTTAATAACTATTCTACTTAGTTAAAATAAATACAAACTTGCCTGTAAAATAAAAATAAACCCTAAGATAGCTACAATGTAACTATTAGTTATATTGTAGCTATCTTAGGGTTTATTTTATAGGTATTTCTTTTTAAATAGGAATAATGTAGTTAATGATAGTAATTTTATTTAGATTTATTTTAATTATATTTAAGTTGGGGGGTGTTAGGGTTAGACTTAGGTTTAGGGGTTAAAAATTTAATATAGTGGCGGCGACGTTGGGGGAGGCAGATTAGGGGTTAAGAAGTGTAGGTAGGTTGCGGCGACATTGGAGGCAGCAGATTAGAGGTTAATAAATATAATGTAGGTGGCGGCGATGTTGGGGGCAGCAGATTAGGGGTTAATAAGTATAATGTAGGTGGTGGCGGTGTCTGGAGCGGCAGATTAGGGGTTAATAAGAATAATGTAGGGGTTGGCGATGTCAGGGGCAGCAGATTAGGGGTTAATAAGTGTAAGATTAGGGGTGTTTAGACTAGGGGTTCATGTTAGGGTGTTAGGTGTAAACATAACTTTAGTTTCCCCATAGGAATCAATGGGGCTGCGTTACTGACTTTTACGCTGCTTTTTTGCAGGTGTTAGACTTTTTCTCAGCCGGCTCTCCCCATTGATGTCTATGGGGAAATCGTGCACGAGCATGCACGACCAGCTCACCGCTGACTTTAGCAGCGCTGGTATTGGAGTGCGGTAAGGAGCACAATTTTGCTCTACGCTCACTTCTTGCCTTTTAACTCCGGGTTTGTAAAAACCCGTAATACCAGCGCTGTAGGTAAGTGAGCGGTGAGAAAAAACTGCTCGTTAGCACCGCATAGCTCCTAGCGCAAAACTCGTAATCTGGCCGATAATCTTTTAATAGGGGAGGTGATTCTACCAACATTCCATGATAGGAAATTAATTGCATCCCTCATTAAACCACTCTTTTATATCTGGCAGGCGAAGAGAGGAGGGAGCAAAGGAGAGGGGGAGAGAAAGAGGAGAGAAAAAAAACAACAACAAAAAAAAAAAGGTTAAAAAAAGAATTTTTAACAACAGTCTGAAGATCCATTATATAGTTTAGTAGGATCTGATATTATGTCGACCCATTCTTAAAAATGTGTCTGAGAGGCAATAGGCTTCACGCTTTCTATAAATTTTCTAGCATCTTCAGCATTATTTAAGATTATGGTTTTAGAGTCATAAAGAATTCTTAACTTTGCTGGATATATAGGGTTTTAATTCCAATATGAGCTGTGTAGAATGAGGGGCTATTTCACGTCTCTTACTGGAGGTTTCAGCTGAGTAGTCTTGAAATATTAAAAAGGGTGTTCCTTAATATGAACCATTTTACGATATTGGTGAAGCACTTTGAGTTTGTCCTGGAAGTTCAGGAATCTGATCATGACAGATCTTTTAGAAATTTTAGCATCACCCCTATCCACTATGGTCCCGATTCTGCGTGCTCTTTCCACTGCCATGTGGGGGGGGGGGGGGGGGATTCTCTAGAGATTCCCAGAGCTTCAGGCAGGGTGGTTGTTGCAAATTCCAGAAGATCTGCAAATTCTGCTATTTCGGGCAATCCCACTATTTTTAAGTTATTTCTGCGGGATCTATCCTCCATGTCTTTTATTCTGTTTTGTAAGAACTGGATTTTCTGTGTTTGTGTTTTAACAGTGGAGTCATTTATGTTTAGTAGGTCTTTAACTTCAGACACTCTATTTTCTGCCTCTGTGATTCTGTTTACAATTTGCTTCATATCCTGGGATAGTGTGCTGAGGTCTTTTCTCAAACCTTCAAATTGAGGGATAAAAGCATAAACATTAATGCAGAGTGTGTTATTTTGCTCTTGGTCCCGCACTAAGAATAAAACACAACTGGTATTTACATACAGTAGAGTTAAATATTCCTCAAAGACACAAGAAAAAGAAAATACTCTGAGAGGGTCTGCTGCATTGATTATCTGTTAAAGCGAGTAAAATGGGGGAGCTGGAGTTTTTAGTTGCAGAAGAGGACTATGATATTATGAGTATAACTAAAACTTAGTGGGATGATTCACATGACTGGGCAGTTAACTTAGAGGGTTATACTTTATTTAGGAGGGACAGGAATAATAAAAGGGGTGGAGAAATCTGCATGTATATTAAACTTAATCTTAAACCTACATACAATAAGGAAAGATATTTATGATGATACAGGTGACAATATAGAGACCCTGTGGGTTGAAATAAAGAGTGGAGGAAAAAATCCTAAAAAAATATTACTTGGAACATCATGCTACAAGCCCCCCAACATTAGTGACATGTAGGAAACTCAACTACTAATGCAAATAGGTAAGGCTGCTAATAACAGTGCTGTATTTGTGAGAGATTTTAACTACCCTGATAAAAAACTGGGCCAATGAAATTAGTAATTCAGCTAAGGAGGATAGATTTTCAAAAGTTCTCAGTGATAACTTCCTGTCACAATTATTAGAGGAGCCAATTAGGAATAAAGCTATATTGGATTTAGTGCTATCAAACAATACCGATATAGGGGCATATTTATCAAGCTCTGTATGGAGCTTGAGGCCCTTTGTTTCTGGCGAGCCTGGAAACAGAAGTTATGAAGCAGCGGTCTAAAAACAGAAATCAACCCAATCGAATACGATCTGGTTGATTGACACCCCCTGCTAGCGGCCGATTGGCCGAGAATCTGCAGGGGGCGGCATTGCACCAGCAGTTCACAAGAACAGCTGGTGCAATGATAAATGCCGACAGCATATGCTGACGGCATTTATCGATTTGCAGTGCACATGATCCGCCATATCGGATCATTCTGCTCACACCATAGTAAATAGGCCCCATAATATAAAAAATAGAAGTCAAAGAGCATTTGGGCAACAGTGATCATAACATGGTCATCATTCATATTTGAAATCTCTTTTTCTAAGCAGTGTCTTAAAGATTTAACTAAGGCGTTTAATTTTAAGAAAGCAAAATTCAACGATTCAACGAAATCATTAAATAACATAAATTGGGACAAAGTATTCTCTAATAAAAATACAGAGTATAAATGGATAACATTTAAAACTTTGTTTAATAAATACACATATCAACATATACCATATGGTTATAAAAATAAATATAAAAAATCCAAGACAATATGGCTAAATAAAAATGTGTTAAGAGAAATTAGAAAAAAACGTAGGGCATTTAAATTATTCAAAGAAAATAGTACAGACTCAACATACCAAATGTATAAGGAATGTAACAAAGCACGCAAAAAGGCAATCAAATTAGCTAAAACTGAAAATGAAAGATTAATTGCAAAGGATTCTAAATCTAACCCTAAAAGGTAATTTAAGTACATAAATAGAAAAAAATCTAAGAATGCCAATATAGGTACATTAAAATGAGTGGAAAGTAGCATGATTGAAGGGACACTGAACCCAAATTTTTTCTTTTGTGATTCAGATAGTGCATGCAATTTTAGGCAACTTTCTAATTTACTCCTATTTTTACTCCTAATTTTTCTTTGTTCTCTTGCTATCTTTATTTGAAAAAAGAAGGCATCTAAGCTTTTTAATTAGTTCAGAACTCCGGACAGCACTTTTTTTTATTGGTGGATGAATTTATCATCCAATCAGCAAGAACAACCCAGGTTGTTCACCAAAAATGGGCCGGCATCTAAACTTACATTTTTGCTTTTCAAATAAAGATTCCAATAGAATTAAGAAAATTTGATAATAGGAGTACATTAGAAAGTTGCTTAAAATGTCATGCTCTATCTGAATCACGAAAGAAGAAAAATTGGGTTCAGTGTCCCTTTAACAGTGACAGGGAGAAGGCTGAGGTACTAAACCAGTTCTTTTCTTCAGTATACACAAGAGAGGAACCAATGGAGGATATTTTGGAACAAACTAGAACATGCCAGCCCATACTATTAACTGGGTTATGTCTAGAGGATATCAGGAAAAAACTGGATAATATTAAGGCAAATAAAACTCCAGGCCCAGATGGAATACACCCAAGAGTGTTACAGGAATTTAGCAATGTTATAGACAACCCTCTACTCTTAATTTTTCAAGATTCATTATCCTCAGGCATAGTACCCCAGGATTGGCGTAAAGCTGATATGGTCCCACTCTTCAAAAAGGGAAGCAGGGATGATCAAGGAAGCTATAGACCAGTTAGTCTGACATCAATAGAGAGGAAGATATTTGAAGGGATTATATTGATGAGCATATTCGTGTAAACAAGATTATGAGTTTAAATCAGCATGGTTTTATGAGAAATAGATCATGTCAAACTAATCTAATTAGATACTATGAGGAAGTAAGTAAAATATAGATAAAGGGAAACAGTTGATGTGATATACTTAGATTTTGCAAAATCAGTGCCAAATGAGTGATACAGTGCCAAATGAAAGATTAATGCACAAAATGAAGGGACTGGGAATAGCTGAAAATGTTAGCTCATGGATAAATAACTGTATAAAAGATAGGGAGCAATGAGAAGCAGTGAATGAATCATACTCAGATTGGACAAAGGTAATCAGTGGAGTCCCCAAGGGATCAATACTGGGTCCTGTTCTTTTTAATATTTTCATTAATGACTTAGAGAAAGGATTAAATAGCGACACATCTATTTTTTCAGATGATACTAAGTTAAGTAAGGTCATTAGCTCAGAGCAGGATGAACTTTCGTTACAAAGAGATCTGCAAAAATTAGATGTATGGGCAGGTAAATGGAAAATGAGATTTAATACGGGAAAATGCAAGGTTCTACATTTTGGAAGTAAAAATAAGCAGGCAATGTATTATTTAAATGGGACAAGACTTAGCCAAACAGAGGAGGAAAGGGATTTGGGAGTAGTAATAGATAACAAGCTAAAGATGGGTGCACAATGCAGGGCAGTGGCTTCAAAGGCTAATAAGATACAAGCATGTATTAAAAGAGGCATTGATTCAAGGGAGGAAAGCATAATTCTGTCACTATATAAATCCCTGGTAAGACCTCACCTTGAGTATGAAGTGCAGTTCTGGGGACCGATCGCAAACAAGATATTGCAGAACTAGAAAGAGTTCAGAGAAGGGCCACAAAGCTATGAGGAATGAAGAATTTAAGCTATGAAGAGAGACTAGCCAAACTGGGTTTGTTTTCTCTAGAAAAAATACGCTTGAGAGGTGACATGATTACTTTATATAAATATATTCAAGGCCCATATACAGAGATGTAAGAAGCTCTGTTTATTACAAGAAAATTGTTTGTGACAAGAGGTCACAATTTAAGGTTGGAGGAAAGGAGATTTAATAAAATTGTGGAACTCATTACCAAAGGAGGTAGTGAATGCCAATACCGTAGATACATTTTAAAAAATGTTTGGATACATTTCTGGCTAGAAACAAAATTCATGGATATGATTGCTTGCATTAAATGAGTCAACTTTTAGTGGGATTAATTTAAACTCAACTGGAGCTTTTTTGTAAGTATATTAGATTTGTATAGGTTGAACTCAATGGTCTTTTTTCAACCTCATCTACTATGTTACTATGTTACAAGGGCACTTACTCTGAATTTTACGTAGTCACACAATATTTACTAAATCATTCCTGAGTGCTTTGTATTCAATGAGGCATATTTAAGAAATGTCTTGCGGACCTGATCCAACAGTGCGGATCAGGTCCGCAAGACATCGCTGAATGCGGAGAGCAATACGCTCTCTGCATTTAGCATTGCACCAGCAGCTCACAAGAGCTTCTGGTGCAACGCCGCCCCCTGCAGACTCGCGGCCAATGGGCCACCAGCAGGGAGCTGTCAATCAACCCGATCGTACTCGATCGGGTTGAATTGTTGCGATTCCTGTCCGCCTGCTCAGAGCAGGTGGACAGGGTTATGGAGCAGCGGTCTTTGTGACCGCTGCTTCATAACTGCTGTTACTGGCGAGTCTGAAGACTTGCCAGAAACACGGGCCGTCAAGCTCCTTTCGGAGCTTGATAGATAGGCCCCTATATATTTTTTTGTACCTTTAAAGTTGTGTAAAAAATGCAAAGATGTTAAGCTGACATTCTGCATCATACATGCTAACCACAATTTAATTATACCTCTTTCAAAAAGCCAGCAAAATAACTTATCTTTGAGTGTACATCTCTCCTGTCACACGCTCTATTAGAATATGTATGTACCAAGATGGTGGCGCCCAGTATGAAGAAGTGGAGCTTCCACAAATGATAAGATTTTAAAATAGGAGAATGGCTTTAAAGAGAGCCGCAAGTATGGAAGGAAATACAATAAGATTGTAAGTAATAGCCATTCATGTCCCTTTAATATTGCCATATGCTAATACATTTAAGTGTGAATAACAAAGGTAAAGGACTATTTAGCCAAAGTCCAGAAGACACTTGAGGAATAACTGCCA
Source organism: Bombina bombina (assembly GCF_027579735.1). Lineage (NCBI taxonomy): Eukaryota > Metazoa > Chordata > Amphibia > Anura > Bombinatoridae > Bombina > Bombina bombina. Next base: position 651,702,490 of record NC_069501.1, on the reverse strand, counting down.
CACGAAGGGCCAGTGGACATATTCCCAAGGAAAAGGGAAGTATGTGATTAGTAGTTATGTTTTGAGTGGACAGGCTTACTGCATAGAGGTTAGTATTCACAGGCTTGATGAGTAGAGGTTAGGTAACACAGATTTGCTGCAGAGAAACCAAATAACACAGGCTTGCTGTGGAGAGGCCAGGAGCCCTGGAGACAGACTTAGAGGCCAATACACAGGATGGAGAACACGTAACATAGGCAAGCTGCACTGGTCAGGTGAATGTCCTTTTTTATGATGATTGTTTATGTTTAGATACATAGGCCCCTAGTTATCAAGCCGTCAACCGCAAATACGCTGGAATTCCGCAGCATATTTGTGGCGAGGCTGATTCGCCTTAGTTATCAAGCCCTACACACCGGCAAAAATAGAATTTTGTGACGTAAGCTTTGATCCGCCGGGCTCAGTCCGACAAAGATCGATTCTTACGTCACTCCAGATGTTCCGAACGCAAGTTCGGCACAATCTGACTACTTTTGCTAGTTATCAAATGACTAGCAGGTACGCTCGGCACTTTTCCGGCCCAGCGTACCTGGGAGTCTGACCAATGGGAGTCTGACCATAGCGAAAGTTCATGTTCGCTGCTGCCCGACATCCCATTGATTCCTATGGGAAACGTCTGCACCTAACACCCTTACATGTACCCCAAGTCTAAACACCCCTAATCTGCCCCCCCCCTACACCGCCGCAACTAAATAAATGTATTAACCCCTAAACCGCTGCTCCCGGAGCCCACCGCCACTCTAATAAACTTATTATCCCCTAAACCGCCGCTCCCGGACCCCGCCGCCTCCTACATAATACCTATTAACTCCTATACTGCCCCCCCTATACCGCCGCCACCTATAATAAATTTATTAACACCTATCCTGCCCCCCCTATACCGCCGCCATCTATATTAAACTAATTAACCCCTAAATCTAAGTCTAACCCTAACCCTAACACCCCCCTAACTTAAATATTATTTTAATAAATCTAAATAAATGTACTATTATTAACTAAATTAATCCTATTTAAAACTAAATACTTACCTATAAAATAAACCCTAATATAGCTACAATATAACTAATAATTATATTGTAGCTATTTTAGGATTTATTTTTATTTTACAGGCAAATTTCAATTTATTTTAACTAGGCACAATAGCTATTAAATAGTTATTAACTATTTAATAGCTACCTAGTTAAAATAAAGAGAAATTTACCTGTAAAATAAAAACTAACCTAAGTTACAATTACACCTAACACTACACTATTATTAACTAAATTATTCCTATTTAAAACTAAATACTTACCTGTAAAATAAACCCTAAGATAGCTACAATCTAATTAATAATTACATTGTAGCTATTTTAGGATTTATATTTATTTTACAGGTAACTTTGTATTTATTTTAACTAGGTAGAATAGTTATTAAATAGTTATTAACTATTTAATAACTACCTAGCTAAAAGAAATACAAAATTACCTGTAAAATAAATCCTAACCTAAGTTACAATTAAACCTAACACTACACTATCATTAAATAAATTAAATTAATTATCTACAAATACCTACAATTAAATAAAATTAAATAAACTAACTAAAGTACAAAAAATAAAAAACACTAAGTTACAAAAAATAAAAAAATATTACAAGATTTTTAAACTAATTACACCTAATCTAAGCCCCCTAATAAAATAACAAAGCCCCCCAAAATAAAAAAAATGCCCTACCCTATTCTAAATTACGATAGTTAACAGCTCTATTACCTTACCAGCCCTTAAAAGGGCCTTTTGCGGGGCATGCCCCAAAGTATTCAGCTCTTTTGCATGTAAAAAAAAATACAACCCCCCCCCCAACATTACAACCCACTACCCACATACCCCTACTCTAACCCAAACCCCCCTTAAATAAACCTAACACTACCCCCCTGAAGATCATCCTACCTTTAGCCGTCTTCAGCCAGCCGACCACGATGGAACAGAAGAGGACATCCGCAGCAGTCGAAGTCTTCATCCAAGGGCGCTGAAGAGATCTTCCATCTGATAGAAGTCTTCATCCAGGCGGCGTCTTCAATCTTCATCCATCCGGAGCAGAGCGGAGCCATCTTCATAGCAGCTGACGCGGAGCCATCTTCATCCACCAACGTCTACTCGCCGAATGAATATTCCTTTAAGTGACGTCATCCAAGATGGCGTCCCTCGAATTCCGATTGGCTGATAGGATTCTATCAGCCAATCGGAATTAAGGTAGGAAAAATCTGATTGGCTGATCCAATCAGATTCAAGTTCAATCCGATTGGCTGATCCAATCAGCCAATCAGATTGAGCTCGCATTCTATTGGCTGTTCCGATCAGCCAATAGAATGCGAGCTCAATCTGATTGGCTGATTGGTAAGGTAATAGAGCTGTTAACTTTCGTAAATTTAGAATAGGGTAGGGCATTTTTTTATTTTGGGAGGCTTTGTTATTTTATTAGGGGGCTTAGATTAGGTGTAATTAGCTTAAAAATCTTGTAATATTTTTTTATTTTTTGTACTTTAGTTAGTTTATTTAATTGTATTTAATTGTAGGTATTTGTAGATTTAATTTATTTAATGATAGTGTAGTGTTAGGTTTAATTGTAACTTAGGTTAGGATTTATTTTACAGGTCATTTTGTATTTCTTTTAGCTAGGTAGCTATTAAATAGTTAATAACTATTTAATAACTATTCTACCTAGTTAAAATAAATACAAAGTTACCTGTAAAATAAATATAAATCCTAAAATAGCTACAATGTAATTATTAATTACATTGTAGCTATCTTAGGGTTTATTTTATAGGTAAGTATTTAGTTTTAAATAGGATTAATTTAGTTAATAAGAGTAATATTTATTTAGATTTATTTAATTAATATTTAAGTTAGGGGGGTGTTAGGGTTAGACTTAGGTTTAGGGGTTAATAATTTTATTATAGGTTGCAGCGGTATGGGGGGGGCAGGATAGGGGTTAATAGGTATTATGTAGGTGGCGGCGGGGTCAGGGAGCGGCAGTTTAGGGGTTAATCAGTTTATCAGAGTGGCGGTGGGCTCCGGGAGCGGCAGTTTAGGGGTTAATACATTTATTATAGTTGTGGCGGGGTCTAGGAGTGGCGGTTTAGGGGTTAATAACTTTATTTAGTTGTGGGGGGCGCCGGTATAGGGGGTAGAACAGTGTAGTTTAGTGTGGGTACTTAGTTATAGCTGGGAAAATGCCGAAGAGCAGCAAGATCAGATGAGTGATAACTATCACAGTCCGCTGCTCATCGCCCCGTACTTGGTGCGCCGCTTTTTGACAGCTTTTTTGATAACTTTTGTGAGCTTATTCAGGTCCGTGGCGGGGATGGTAGGCGAGCTTAGACGGGCGTATGGGGCCGGCGAAGGCAGGTAAGTAGACACGTTGATAACTAGAGGCCATCATGTCAAGTATAGCATGAATTCTTAAAAAATCTGGGCCATTATGCTATTATTCAAAATAGAGTAATTTTTGAGAATATATCAATGAAATTCTACAAAAGTGCTACATTTAACCTGCTGACAGAAGTCACAGTAAATAGAATGAAAATTAACGTCACGTATTATTTAACTCCTTTTTCAACTTTTCCTATTTTGCAACATGGTAAACAGGCACAGTGAGAATTGCAGGTCTTTCAAATTCAGACTTGTGAAGATTCGCCTGCACCATATTTCCAGTAAATCTCAATCTGTTTCTGTTCCCGCTATGCTCAATTAAAATCCTCCCATTCATATTTTAAGAAGAATTGTCAGGCATACAAATTAACCCCTCTTTTTCTGCACATAAAATGTACTTAAGTTTATATTATTAGCATTTTATCTATTCATTTAAATCATGTTATATTAAAAAAAATGCTATAAAATAATATAATATGAATGTGTAAGTGTTTTGTGTTTGCAGCTTACATTTTGCTGTAGGTTTACATACTTCCTCATTCCATTTTGCAAGTGTGTGAAAACTAACGGCTTGTTTCCATTGAGCCGTTAAAAATGAAGCCGTAAGCTATGTAAGATCCATTTTATTACCAGGTTTCCATTAAAATAGTTTGCGCATTGCGTGCAGTTGCCCTTTTTGTGTAGGTGTAAGTTAGCGATGTGTTAACGCTTCCATCCAAAGCTGGATTTCTCGAAAATTAATTAGTTACTATGGTAACCCGACCTTACACTATGGGACTCAATCACATATACGGCGCTGCATACAAGTGCTGCACATATATTTTACCCGTAGCTCGCTGTTAAGACCCCCATAAACTAAGATAAATAGAACCGGCTTCCCAAGTGGGTATCATATATTCAGCGCAAGGATTTACGAGGTGAAAATAGAGAAATGTTATTCCATTGTCACCTTGCTATACATAGGCAGGCCCAGCAAGCCTTGCGCTGAGTATACAAACACCTAACGCATGCGCAATATGTACCTCTCAACCTCCATCCCCCCGCAATAACTAATAAATGTATTAACCCCTAATCTGCCAACCCCCATATCGCAAAGTATCTATTAAAGTTATTAACCCCTAATCTGCCACCCACCCTCAACGCAAAGTATCTAATTACACTATTAACCCCTAATCCGGCATCCCCCTATAATGCAAAGTACCTATTTAACCTATTAACCCCTGAACAGCCATCCCCCCACATTTCGGCAGCTGGAGTCCGGTTGCTAAAATTGAGGTATAACGGCCGTTGGAAGCAGTCGGTGAACAAAATTGCTTCCGACAGCATATTAATCATTTTACAAGCGCACGCAATCCTCAATGGAAACAAGCCTTTAGTCAGGTGTTAACTCTACCACCATTTTCATTTAACATTCAGCAATTTGGTAGTTTTTAGAAAAAAAACTAGTATATTGGAATATTTTCAACTCTGCCACAAAAGAAATTGAATTAAATTTATAAATACAGTAGTTTATATGTATTTGTTTCATGATTCAGATAGATACATTTTTAAACAACTTTCCAATTTATGTCTATTATCTAATTTGCTTCATTCTCTTTGTATCCTTTGCTGAAGGAGCAGCGTTGTACTACTGGGAGATTGCTGAAAGCCAAATACAAGCGGTATATATGTGTAGTCACCAATCAGCAGGCTCTGAACCTACCTAGGTATACTTTTCAACAAAGGATACAAAGAGAAAAAACTAATTAGACAATAGAATTAAATTGGAAAGTTATTTAAAATTGTGTGCTCTATCTGAATCATGAAAGAAAAAAATTGGGTTTCAAATTTATTTATACAATATCATAGATAGATAGTTTTGTTGTTTTTTTACTTTATAATATTTCAGGATTTAAAATAATCTATATTCATATTTAAATATACTTCCAATATATAAATTATTAGAGTTGACATAATTCTTAAATATTCATATGATTTTATTGAATATGTTTGGGTTTTACATGTTTCAAAAATGTTTCACGTTTCTAATATTAATTGTTATAGGACGTTGTGACCCTTTATGCCTATGGAAGTCAACATTCTGAGTGTATTTATGACATCATAGGGAAGTTGAAACTCGTTAATGGGCATAATGTAAACTGAGTGTAAACTATTGTTTTTCAGTTCAAATTGATTTAAAATGTAGCCAAAAACAACATTCCGGTGTCAGAAAACAAACATCCAAAGGTTTTGTAAACTGCTAGATGGCGTTAACTTTTATGGCAGCCATTTAATGGCTATTGGCTGGCCAAAAATTATTAATGCCACTGATGTAAATTGGGCCTTAGTGCCTAGTTAAACAGCAAAATATTAACAGCACTGGACAAAGGTTGTTACTAAGCAGGAATATGTTCCTTAAAGGGCCATTGTATCAAAAAATGTCATGCTGTAATCCGATAGAGCATGTCAATTTAAGGCTATCGACCCTAGACTACTGTGTGTTTAACCCCGCAAAGGAATTAAATACACTGTAGAAATACCACTTGGGACTTGCAGAGCACGTCTGGTCCAGAGTAAAAAACACTACTGATCCAATCTGGATCAGCAGCGTTGTGACCAGCAGTGCTCTGCAAGTCCCAAGCGGTATTTCAACTGTCTGTTTATTACCCACACAGTAGTCTAGTGCCCATAGTCTTAAAATTGCATGCTCTAACAGATTAAAGCATGTCATTGGTTTACTGCACTGGCCCTTTAAATTACTGATGTACTGGTCTGTATGTACAAATGCATGGTATTTTTAGGCAGAAATACACAAAGCACACACATTTACTTAATTACAGATGTTGTTCCGCTCTTACAGATGCAAAGAACATGCTTAGCTGCATACAGATAGAGGCACGTGCATACATACAGAGGCACGTGAATACATACAGAGGAACGTGCATGCATACAGATGCGCGTGCACACAGCATTCGCTATCACTAATAGATGCAGAATGTAAGCATGACTGTAAGTTTACTTTTTAGAACTGAGGCACAGTGACCTTTCAGAACAAATTTTAAAGTGCAAGTATAATTTAAGAAATAGTGAACATAAACTAAGCCTAGATGAGGATGGGAAAAAAAATTGAGATGAGAAAGAAATTGAGAAAGAGCTATAACTTTGAAATTACGGTAATTATAGTCTTTCCATCTCGTAGGTCAGATACAAAAGGCTATTTCTTTAGTTTAGAATTTCTACTTTAATAAAGTAATGGAAAAACACATATAAAGGTTATTTTATGATGTGTTATACCGAATATTACTGTATTTTATACTTCTATATTGACAAGTATTATACAGAGCATTAGTTACCATAGAATGCAGTTGCTAATTGGTGTACATGGGTCAAAACAACCTTGGGTATAACTTTCAATTGTATGTTCATTTCTGTGCAGTTTTTGCTGCACATATATAGCTTTGTAATGAAACTAAACAATTGGTGCTTCGCCATACATATGTATTAGTGTTTTCAACATCACCACCATTTTAAGAATAAAAAAGGAGGGATAACTTCCAATAAACCTCTAATGGATCTACAAAACCCCAGAATATCCCTTGCTTTGTATTTTGTGTCAGTGCAAGAAAGGTTGCAGGATCAGTTGGAAATATTGAAAGGTTTGAACTTGAAAACCAAATGTTCATGAATGACTGATAGGTTGTCTTAGATCATGTGATCATGTTATGCTTGTAGGAATTTATTAATGAAGTCTTGTCATCTTATTTTCATAAATTTAACTTGTATTGAGATAGAACTTTACATTATGACACAAGATTGTTTGTTATTTAAACTGTTCTTCTATATAAAGGACCGTTTAATACAGTCAAATGTACATGTCAAATACAAAATAAAACGACAATGCAATAGTACTTACTTTGAATTTCAATTTAGTAGTATTTTTATTTTTTTTCTGGCATATTTAAAACTTCAAAGCTGAGCATAAAGGGTTTGGATCCAGTTCTGGCAGCAGAAAGAGGCACAGCTTGTTCAGGTATGAGGCTAAGGGGACAACCACTGTCATTAGTACTCAGGCTGCCTGCCACTTCCTCACCTCACACATAAGAGCTGAATTTTACCCCCAAGTGGTCATTTAGAAAAACATAAACACTATAAAACTCAAAGTAAAGTACAATGTAAAACTACTCAACCTATCGGTACTAGTCCGACCTAAACCCCACTCACCCTATTATGACTAGGACGTACATCATAAAGCACCTAGGTATAGAAATAATTCACTAAGTACGAACCCAACATTTTTCAATACCACTCCAAGGAACCCCTTGGCCTGGGAGCTATTTCAAGTGTTTTCCCACCATATGTGGATGCTAGATTAACATCACATATGAGCAAGACACCTGCGAAAGGAGGATAAGCACCCCCAACCAAAAGTGTGAGAAAAATAATAAAAAAAACAACAACCAAATAAAACAAGGGAGCGAGACAACTTCACTCTGCTCCTAATAAAATGGACTACTGCCACTTCCTGTCAGCTACCTAAATGCCACTCTCGCTAGGCTTAACCCTCTTTCCTCCCTGGGGATCAAAGGCTTCTATGCTTCTTCCTCCTGTCAAGTGGCCATCTGTATCTGGCGGCGTATCTGCCCCAGATATTAGTTCTAGCAGTGATCATTGGAAAGAAGGTGGTTTTGCTATTTCAAGTTATTAGCCGTCATATTACCCACTACAAATAATATGGCCAACGGTAATTATTGGACCCAGTCGAAAAAAAAATTTAGTTAATAAAAGTAGTCAGAAATTGTGCATATATTGTTAAAAAAAAAAAAAACACAGTATCATTGATTGTAAAGTCACATCACTATCTAAATCTTTCTTGATTGATATGAAAATTACAAATATTTAACACACTTGTGGCCAAAACCAGAGTAACAACAGACTGTGTGTGTTGAAACTAAGCACCTTTCTACCAAAAATAAAATCTCACATATAAGAAATTCTCTACTATCCTCTACTATCTCATCAGAAGAATCCTCTACTATCTAGTAGCAATCAAACTACCATCTAGAGTGCACATTATCAACATACACAATTGCAAATACTTCACTCAGCTGCAATTCAATTTAAAGTGCTAATAAATAACTGTGCTAAGTCTTTGGTAGTATACATCTTCACACTCAAGATTACTCCTTTGTAATAGGAGAGTCAAATAAAACATCTCATATTCTTGAAAGTATCAGGCCATATCAATATTTTCATTATGACATTAAGTTCTGTCTTTTCCTCCTGAACGATATTAAATACCTTAATATATTTTACAGTTTCTTTACCATTCCTCTGACTACTCTTAGACAACATTTATGCTGCTTCTAATTAAAGTCCTTTGGGTTGCAGAAAGTAATTGTGAAATGTAAGAAATACTTTCTGCTACTAATACCTAAATCTATCGCAGTAAAGCATTATTTCTCTACTACTAAATTACTCTTATTTTAATAACCCTTTAGGGAATATTAACCCTGCTACACAATGTTGGCCTATTAGTAAATACAAATATGTATACTTGTTGTCTATTAGTAATATCATTGAAAAATACAGTAATGCAAACAAGCCTACGCACTGATGTATGAGGCACTCCACAAGCATTTATATTAGCCAGTTAAACTACATTGCCTGGGATTGAGTTCATATATAAAAAAAAAAATTGTGGAACAGTGCAATTTTTAGTCACTATGCTGCTCAAAGCACTGTATAATCTTATGCCCCTAACCTCCTCATCAGTTTTAGCTCATATTTCCCTCTAGGGGTACATGGAGTGGTCTTACACGCTACTAGACAACCAGGGATTAATGATTTATAGCACAATTAATAAATAAAACATTTGGAGAAAATAGAAGTGGAAAGGAATCCTGATGCAGATTTACACCTAAACATATTCCGTCTCCCCCCAAATTCTGCCTAGGCCAAATCACCCCCTTGCCACGTGTTTGTGTAATAATCTGCTCATTTTAAATTTTTGAGTTTTAGAAAATAAATATTAAGCAGCTACGAATATATCTGTTCACCGAACAAACACTTCCTATAATTTTACATTTGAAATAATTATAAGCTATGAAATATTACCAAGGCAATATCACACTGTAGTAGGCAATAGTACTTGGTCCCTTGTGTTTAAAGTATGCAGGGTGTGACTTGTCATAAGCGAACAGTGTTTAGTTTCATGCATGATTGCCTTTGTGTAATCCTAAATCAGCACAAATATTGTAGGTGTCATCCATCCATCTGTTAGATTTGGCCTTTACAAATATTACCTTTCTACACAAGCTGAAATGATAGGCAATTCAAGTTCCAGGGTTAGTGGAAAAGTACACATTACTGTATATTCCTAGCACTTAGTAACATATGGTATTTTAGAAAAGTTTAGATGTCAATCATTTAAATACCTGCAATACATGTTTTTATACTTTTGATAAGAGTTTAGCAATTCAGAGAGTACATCAAGTCAAACACATATAAATGTTTATGTTTTATCTACTTAAAGGGACACTGTACCCAAAAAATTTCTTTCGTGATTCAGATTGAGCATGAAATTTTAAGTAACTTTCTAATTTACTCCTATTATCAAATTTTCTTCATTCTCTTGGTATCTTTATTTGAAATGCAAGAATGTAAGTTTAGATGCCGGCCCATTTTTGGTGAACAATCTGGGTTGTCCTTGCTGATTGGTGGATAAATTCATCCACCAATAAAAAAGTGCTGTCCAGAGTACTGAAACCAAAAAAAGCTTAGATGCCTTCTTTTTCAAATAAAGATAGCAAGAGAACAAAGAAAAATTGATAATAGGAGTAAATTAGAAAGTTGCTTAAAATTGCATGCTCTTTCTGAATTACAAAAGAAAAATGTGGGTTCAGTGTCCCTTTAAGTAACCTGCTTAGAAGTTAAATTTTAATATTGTGATTTAATAAGACTAAATTGGCCTGTGATATGCATTTGCTGATCTCACCAGTCCCTTCTGTGTTCACTATAACTGAACTTCAGATACTGGGTGCTCACCAGGCCATCACAGATAGTTGGGTTTACATCAAGTGACAGGCCTGGGTGCAATGTCCAAGAGGAAAAAAATCTCATACAAATATAAAACAAAGAACACAAAATAACTAGTCACTTAGATGCACACAGCTAGATTAAAAGCAAAAATTGTTACAGGAACAACTGGTGACAGACTCAGATGCTACATCAAGGCCTCTTCCTACCTTAGGTCCCTAAACTAAAGTCAGACATGCTGGTGTCTAACCAAATACACTCAGATGCAAACAAGGATGGCACCGCTGTTTGTAAAGTTTCCTAGATAAATACAAAACATGGAGGTGGACTCCACAGTCAAACCACAGCAAGTGCGCAATCAATGACAGTGCTCACCAAGCACTCAATGACAGTTGGGTTTACATCTATTGATTGAGCCAGTTAAACTTTTCATAGTTCGCGATTTAGGTCTATCTGAGTGTCGGGTTACGGCACATGAAGCATTGCTAACTTCAATGCACATTCCTGAAATATTAAATATAAAGTATTCAAAAATATTAATAGAAATTATTAAAAATGATTATACATATTGTAGAATATTGTAAATAATCCATAGAATATATATATAAATGTACTTCTTTTTTTTTATTTTGTATAGTATGTATAATCATTTTAATTTTTTATTAAAAAAAATAATATATTTTATATATTTAATATTTCAATAATGCGCATTAAAGTTAGCAATTCTTCATGTGCACTAACCCGACACCACGTAAGACCTAAATCGCGAACCCTGATGCGCGTTATGCATATTTTACATTCACATGTTCTACACATTGAAAATAATGTAATAGATATACAGGTATATATATATGTAGATATATATATATATATATATATATATAGAGAGAGAGAGAGAGAGAGGGAGAGAGAGAGAGAGAGAGAGAGAGAGAGAGAGAGAGAGAGAGAGAGAGAGAAATGTATGTTTGCATATATATGTTAAAGCCCTTTGCAGACATTTTTTGTCAGACACCTTATACCATATATCCTTGAGCCCTTATAAATTTCTTAATAATTATTTTCTTTAAATATTTTTTTTTCAGCTAGTGTTTATATGATTGTAGTTGTACTTTTGAGTGTATTTATGTTGTGTTTAATGCAAATTTGTTTTCCCCTACCCTTTACGTGAGCTCTTATTGCGATAACCCGACAAACCTAAATCGGGATTGTGCTCAAACGCGTTTATTTTCAACTCCTAATACTCACACTATTTTCGACACGTACAAAAAGCCAAAATAGCTGATCTCGCTTGCACATAAACAATAATGCTCCACTCATGACTGTGATAAGAGGTTGGTACAAATCTTTTTGATTTTCACAATTTTTAAACCATTTTTATTGAAGTGAGGCTGTTAACCAGCCAGCAATGTCAATATATGCCAACTGTGGCATTCATGGTTCCTAGCTGGGGTGAGAAGCAGAGAGGCAATGTCAAATTGCTACAGCAGTGCTGCTATATGGGTGGGCCTCTGCTATATCAGTATTAAGGGTCTCTCAGTTTATGCAAGATTATCTTAAAAGATTCCACCGTGCTATATGGTCATTCCTAGGTTTCTGGATATTAAAAAACTAGAGGACTGGTCAAATAAATGGGATCTGAAATGTAATATTACCAAGAGCAAAATTATGCATATAGGATCCAAAAACTCAACGGCCAGTTATAGTCTCAATGGTACATTACTGACTGTAACTAAAGAAGAAAGGGACTTGGGAATTATTATTTCAGATTATTTAAAATTTGGTACCCAATGCAGCACTGCAGCCAGTTTTAATGTTACGCTAATTGCTACCATGAGCTTGCGGTGATATACTATTTAAAAAAATGCAGAGCTGCTTCTCAGTTGTGCATCAGGGACTTAACCAGTTGTGCTCCTTTCCACTTTCATTCTCTATTTAACTGGCCAAGGATAGTGTCCATAATGCACTGATACTAGGGATGGGCGAATGTTTCGCAACAATCGAAAAATAAAATAAATTTAAACATATTCGTTCTTTTGTTTCGAATTTAGAATGTTTGTACAACATTCTAACATTTGCTTAATTTTATACTTTATACCAGCAAAAGTCTTCATCCAAGCGGCATCTTCTATCTTCTTCCATCAGACGAGGAGCGGCTCCATCTTGAAGACATCCGACGCGGAGCATCCTTCCAGCACGATGACTACTCAACGAATGACGGTTCCTTTAAATTACGTCATCCAAGATGGTGTCTCTCGAATTCCGATTGGCTGATAGGATTCTATCAGCCAATCGGAATTAAGGTATGAAAAATCTGATTGGCTGATTGGATCATCCAATAGAATGCAAGGTCAATCCTATTTTTTTTGTAGGGTAATATGGTGGATTGTGATCACTAGGAAGATGTGTCACAATTCGGTATGTTTTGGTTTGTAGCCTTGGTAACGATCCCTTGGCCTATAGGATGGGAGGTGTGTCTCACTGGTTATGCTATTTGTTAGTAGTTATGTGATGCAAAGGGGGCGTGTAGAGGTGCCGCGGTTGGCTTATTTACTCTTTTTGTTTTTAGCCACATATTAAGGTAAGAATATTTAGCCTTTGGTGCCGGTTACTTTACTGAGAGCAGTGACTTGGTGTTTTTACCTTATCTTGAGGCTGGCATGTATTACACATAGAATAACTTCGGATGACAACTATCACGTTGCCTTTAGCAACAGATCTTTTCAGCCTATCAGAGTAATTGGGTGTTTTTTAGTGGAGTATACGTGATGAATGTAAGCTGTTGGGATATTCCATTATTTTGTTTGAGGGGTCGGACAGTGGGATGGGATTGTTTTTAATGGACATTGTCAGGTCTTGTCACTGACACACAATGTTTGGTATTTTATTTACATTATCATATTATATTCAATTAACTATTATCACTAAATCACTGACACTTTTATGAACATTGTCATTTTTATTTATGTTTATAGATTAGGTGATTACCTACACATTTGCTCAGTTTTGCACATGCTCTCCAGTGATTGGAGTTTCGTTTGGGGGAGGGTTGTGTGGGCCTTTATAAGTCTGTTCACTTGCAATGTATGTTTGTCAGAGGAAGGGACGTTTGAGGCCCCGAAACATCACATTAAAGTTTGTTCCACGGTTGAAGTCTGAAGTCCAGTGAGTGCTTTGTTCTACATTTCATTTTATATATATATATATATATATATATATATATATATATATATATATATATATATATATATATATATGTGTGTGTGTGTGTCTGTGTGTTTGTATTTGTGAATGGCAGTCTCCATTGTGTGTGTGTATATGAGTGTGTGCAATAATGGGTAAATGACTGTTTATATGAATGTCTGCATGCATGGGTAAATGACTGTGTATTTGAGTGTATGCAGGTATGGGCAAATTAGTGTATATATGAATGTCTGCATGCATTAATAAATGACTTTATGCATTGCAAATAACTGTATGTGAATATGTACATATATGGGTAAATAAATGTGTATTTGAGTGTGCGCATGTATAGGTAAATGACTGCATGCATAGGTTAATGACTTTATGTAAGTGTGTGCATGTATGGGTAAATGACTGCATGCATGGATAAATGACTGCAATCATAGGTTAATGACTTTATGTAAGGGTGCGCATGTATGGGTAAATGACTGCATGCATGCATAAATGACTGCAAGCATAGGTTAATGACTTTATGTAAGTGTGTGCATGTATGGGTAAATGACTGTGTATATGAGTGTACATGTGTGGGTAAATGACTATGCATTTTAGTATGTATGTGTGTGTATATGAGTGTATGTATATGTGCATTTGTCAGATGGGGCCTTGTGTTCGAGTTTTGCCTAAGACCTCACAAAGTCAAGAGCCACCACTGCTGGACATGTCAAATTGCACTTTGCTACAAATGTATGGCACCTTAGAAGTTTGTTGGTGTTACAGTAATGAATGGGGGTGCATAGAACCAACTGGCAGCAATAGATCCACCACTGGTTGGATACGCACAAGGCTATGATATAAAGGGGTATTAAAGTGCAAAAAGAAAATGGTTTACTGTGTTAGAGAATTGTATTATTTCACATTTGCTATAAACATATAATTAAAGTCAGCTCCAGAGCATCAATGTACAACTTGGAACTAACTGAACATATCTGACGATCCACAGACAAGAGACATATGTGAGTAACGACCAATTAACAGGTAGTTCCCCATAGTGCATTGCTGCTCCTAAGCTCCTAAGTATGTTTTTAAACAAAAGATACCAATAGAAAAAAAAGCTCATTTGCTAATAGAAGTGAATTTGAAATGTATCTTAAAACGGCATGATCTATCTGAATCATGAAATTTTAATTATTAATTTAATGTCCCTTTAAGCCAACAGTTTTTGGACAGGGCAATGGATGATAAGATATTGCATTTATATCTGCCTATAAAATTAATTTCTTAGCACAAATTTGATTGACCTCATTATGATTGTTAATGTATACAATGCACATCTCTTCTAATTAATGATGGATAAGCCAAGAAAAGGTAACTTATTTCATGGATCAGTGCAAATGTTAGATTAAACCTTCTTAGATACTACACAAACATACACACGCACATACACCAACACAGGAGATCTTTTCTAAGAACAAATGTAACAGCTATAATGACTCTACAATGTAAAACAAAACAATCATAGCATAACAAATAAATGAAAACAGAAATATGTACATTTATATAATGAACAGTTTATAATCTGTTGGTGGGAAATATAAATAATATTATTAGGAATAAGAATAATTATAAGAACAAATGTATTCTATCTTATTTATTTCAGTTAAAAACCAAATTAACGTACCGAAAAACACACAAAAACAAAGTTTACCAGTTTATAGATTTAACACCATTAAAGATCTATACTGTTTATATGTGTATATATATATATATATGTATAGTATATATATATATATATATATATATATATATATATATATTTTTTTTTTTTATTTTTATTTTTTTAATTATTATTATTATTATTATTTTTTCATAGTAATGTGTTTTTTAAAAGTGTATATGTTACTGGACTATTTTCATTGTATCTTACATGTATTTAAAAATGTTTAAGCTTCTTTTTTAATCAACAATAATAGATGATTTGTGTTAATGAAACAGAGTGAGTTTGGAGGGGAGCATATGCAGACCAGGCCATCTGAAAATGTCATAATTTAAGTCAAATTTTATTCAACCAGATTTGCTTTGTTTTCTTAGACTGTCCGATCATCAAATGTCATGGAGCACAGTAAATTAGCAAACCACAGTGCACGGTCACAATCATTAAAACTGTTAACAGTTAATATCAATGTATAGAAAAACAACAAGCCTGGTCTTTTTGCACCAGAAACAGCTTTCATAGAAGATACATTTCAAATAAACTTACCACAGAGGCTATGCGTGTCAAATGATTATTATTATTCCCTTACGATGCTGTGACAGGTACAAAGAGATCAACTGCTGCGTTCAGCTGGAGGTAAACACACAACTTCTTTTTCAGTCAAACCGTAAATAAATATGTTTCAATTATCCGTGAACTAAACAGCTGCAAACAAGCAGAGACAAGGAAATGCAGACACAGAGGAGCTGAATGCAGTTCATAAGGACAGCTTGATGACTGAGTCATAGGTGGGGAAATGTTACAGATGTTTTTTTTTTCTGAGTGTTTTTTATTTATAATACAAAGGCCATTCGTAAACTAGAGGTTTCACAAAACACACCAAGAAATCAGAATACTTTATCTATTTCAGGTAATTTATGATATAGAAACTTGATTTCCTTTATTGCTATTGGCTAATATATTTTAATCCACACTTTTCCTTGCTACACCTGTTTTTATGTTATAAGTGTCAACTTTAAAAAAAAAAATTTAGACGTTTTCCCCATCCACGGTAAATTGCCACGTGCTTTAAAGGAAAGATTGTCACTATCAAACAGGAAACTACATTTGTACATCCCTTACGTGAACAACATCCTGCAGTTTTGCCTTATTTTAGCTGCAATGTGACATGCTGACATCATCAAGTAGTGTATGGTGATATCTCACACAAGGAACAGACAAGAGGCACTCCCTTAATGCATAGGGTGCATAGGAACATTTAAAAGCTCTTATCTCAGCCCTGCACCACATAGAAGGAAGTGCAACGTCTCATTTTAAAGAAGGTAGATTGTATTTTATAATTTGAGGTCATATATCCCTCTAGGATATAGGATCCATGCCACTTCCTTAAAAATGTCAATCACCTGCAGTATCAGCCACAAAATGATACCTTGTTTCACCTTCAAAGTCTCAAGCACAAGATTCACAAGAATCTTCTATTCTTTACACACCGAGTGAATGAAGATCAAAACTCTCTGACATGGAGAAAAATCATGCACAATTTTGGGGGCTTTTTTGGAGTGTTATATTGCAATGTATGTATCTCTTCTTCACATCCAGAACCACATTTATCTAAATAAACAGCTCTCAAACTACAATTTGACTTTCTTAATCTCCATGAGGGACCTCACAGTACTGAAGAGAGGTCTTAGATAATCTCTCCAGACCAGAGAGCTTTAACCATCGGTCCCTAAGATAGAAACCTGCTGCACTCATAGGACATAAATTATGTTTAATGCCATGAAATGTTTCCTTAAAATTCAGCAGTTTTTCTTTTATACTGAGGCCCTAATGATCAAATCATCATCAAAGTGGCGATATATTCAAAAGGGATCCGTTGTGGGATCGAGATTGCAGGTATTTTTTTTTAAAAGGGCTGAAATCATTGTTTGAAGTCAGTATCACTGAGAGGCATTTTACTATACATCTGTGTGAGTGGCCATGCTTTTCTGATACTTGAGATATTTCCGAAGCAGGATCGCCACCTACATTGAAGGTGTAATGTAAAGAATTCCTTGACACAGCATAAGATGGCAATACAATTTACATGTGTCAAGAGAAGCTCAACCCCTTTTGTTACAATACCATAGCAAAACTAGGACATCAATAATAAACCTATAGGAGCTGGGGGATTGTGGGTATTTTTTACATGTATATACATTTATATTTATTAAATAACACGTTCCGAACAGTGAGAACTTATACCAGCAATAAATAGAGCTAGAAAGTTGTGGCTACTGTCTTCTAAGAAATATTATTATCACAAACACAAAATCTTCTTCCTAAAAACAATTAGAAAAACACACCAAAACCAAAATACAGAAATTTTAAAAACACAAACAAGACTTGCAATTCTTATTCTAGCATTATACAATAAAATACATATAAATAAAACATTATATATACACACATAATATATTATGAAAAGTATTAGACAATCAGAGATTGCAACAAAGGTAATTAGCTGGAAAGAATCTCAACTGAAATTAGTAAACAATTATTACCTTACTCCAAATATGATCTACAAGTGGACTAAAAATAAACAACAAAGTGAATGTGCTAAATGTCAAGCGGAGTTGGCAGATATTATGCACTATATGTGGTCCTGTCCAAAAATCAGGCAACTATGGAATAAAGTCAATTTCTGGTTAAATACATTTTTAGATAATAAGATATCTTTTTCTTCTGTACTAAATATCGAGTACCCCCCAGTATCCACTTTGAGGCGTTTCGGCTTAGTTCTATTTTGAGATCATGGGATACCCTAAGCACAATCTCAGATCACTAACGAGATTGGAACGAAAGTGGTCTCAAACTCACTTGGTCAAGCGGGCCCTCTATCTTCACTACGGGCTCCTTTTTGAGCCGTATAGTCAACACAAAATTAATCAACACTCATCCTGGGAAAGAGATCTAGGTTTCGTTGCTGATGCTGACACTTGGTTCAAACAAACCCTTGATACTAAACAAACTCTTACACTGTGCAACTCTATGGGAACTCCATTACAAAATCTTAGTTGGAAAAAGATCATTTACATGGCACCTAGTCCCCAGCACACTCTATAAAATTTACGCCACTCAATCCCCCTTGTGTTGGAGAGATTGTGAACAGATAGGCACTACTTTCCATATTTGGTGGTCCTGCCCTAAAATTTAAACGACTTAGCAGAAAATACACAAACTCCTTGATCACCTACATCTCACTTTACCATATTCCCCGGAAGTATTTTTATTGCACATGAACATAACGAATCTGAGCCCAGCGGGTAAAGCACTAATGATTTACATATGTATGGCTACCAAATTAGCAATAGCTAGATCATGGAAAATTAAAGGCCCCCTATCCTTCACTCAAATCCTTACTACAATTCAATACATCATGCAGATGGAGCTTTACCCCCAGAGAGATCTAGACAAACTTGACTTCTACCTCGAAACATGGAAACCCTGGGTGAGGGAGTTTCCAGACTAAACCCCCTCCATGAAGGCTCTCTGCAAAAGCTACTCCCACATGGCGGGCGCTTTAAACCGTTTCACCAAACACTAATTAAACTACTATTCATTGATATTTTCTTACAAGATAAGCTGTTTTGATGTAAAAAAAAATGAGGTATATTTTCTAATATCGCATCACCCCCACTTAGTTCTTTATTTTTGTTTAACCCAGATTAGCCAGTTTTACGCAAAAGAAACTTCATATCCAATGTAAACTTAATTTTCATCTGTAACTGTAACTTTGATTTGCATGCTTGTTACGTGATACCCCTGTCAATATGTTATTGAAATTTAAAAAAAATAAAATATAAAAAATTATTTAAAAAAAAGATATAATTTTCTAGTACCCATGGGGTTTTTTTGTACATTGATTGTCCTAACGTTGGAGAGCAAATATTGATCAATATGACTATACTAGCTGTGACAAATTTAATACTAAAGGGCTGGAAAGCAACAGTACCCCCCAGCATTAATAAACTAATCAATAAACTTATACTAATCAATAAACCAAATTGAAAAAAATTATTTTAGCCTGGTCAGTACCAACCCAGCTACAATTCCTTGATATATTTAAGAAATCAGAGGTTTTCCAGGCGTTAGTTCTGGAATGTACTCTCCCACAGCATTGGATGAATACCAGAAGGCCAGTTGTTTAGTTGTTATAGAGGATAGACCTGATGCCGTACTTCCGGGGAGAGAGAGAGGGGGTCATGGAGGGGCTGATCTTTTTTCCCTTTTTTTATGAACACACTCTGAGTCATATATAAGTGAGATATTGTGGAAGGTAGAGGAACAATATCATTAATTGGAAACTTAACATATTGTAGAAAATGGAGCACAGTAGCACGACTATATGATGTTAATTTATGGTATGATGACACATTGTTCCTTAATAGGAAAGCAAAATCATGAGATATTAGTGGAAGAGCTTTCAATTAATCATGTTTGTGTCTCTGCCTTTTTTTCTTTTGTTGCTTATTTGTTTATTGTTTGTATGACAATTCATGTTAGAAAATTAACCAACCTTAATGTACACTGTATATGGAGCTGTGACTCCATAAGATAGTGAAAAAATCATTGTCTTTATTTTGGAATAAATAAAGTTGGTTTATGAAAAAAAAACACATACTAAAACCAAAGTACACAAATTTTAAAAACACAAACAAGATTTAAAATTCTTATTCTAGCATTATACAATAAAATACATATAAATAAAACATTATATATACATTCATAATATACCGACATCTCCCATAGGTTTAAAAGTAAGGCTTGTTTTGTTTTTTTTGGTCTTTATTAACAATGGAAAATGCAGACATAACAAATGTATAGGCATTCCGTGGAAGTTTCATGGACATTTCATGGGAGTAACTTGTATTTTGAAGCATTATCCTGTAAGTTAAGAACATTGGAATGTTAAATATGTACAGTACATATACAGTAAAACACATAAATACTTAAATACCTCTGTGCATACATCTATATTTATATATATATATATATATATATATATGTGTATACAAGGATGGATACAGCGCCTATATATCCATTAAATATGGGTGGTAAGTGGGAATATGAGTGAGAGCTAAGGATAATTAGTTAAGGAAAAATAACCATTAAAAGAATATAAAAGAATGTTAAAATAAATGATGCTAGAAGAGTAATGAATAGATTATGAAACAATGTTCATATAAGTCTTTAGACAATATACAGTCCGTTGTTAATCTTCACATGAAGTTGATGTCAGTAAATAGATGGTATATAATACCCTTACCAGATATTACCTCAATCTAATGAGGTAAGTATGCCGCACTGGGGGTATATACAGATGGTAGAATCTTCTCCTTGTATCCAGATGTGGTGCCTCTTGGGTTTTCGTTAGCCTCCTGGAGTATGCAGGGATGTGTTTCTGGTTGTAGATAGATCCCTTGTACTTCCTTTATGTTGGTAGTTAGCCTCTTGGAGTACCTTTTCTGTCTTGGTATAAACAGATATTACCTCAATCTAATGAGGTAAGTATGCCGCACTGGGGGTATATACAGATGGTAGAATCTTCTCCTTGTATCCAGATGTGGTGCCTCTTGGGTTTTCGTTAGCCTCCTGGAGTATGCAGGGATGTGTTTCTGGTTGTAGATAGATCCCTTGTACTTCCTTTATGTTGGTAGTTAGCCTCTTGGAGTACCTTTTCTGTCTTGGTATAAACTACTATTGGACTCCATATGCATTATCCCCAATTTTGAATTTCTGAGGTGAAATTGGATCAAAAGTTACCCCAATCATATGAGGTAAGTTTGCCGCATTGGAGGGTGTATCTGGTGATGGATTGATCCTGGATGATGTATTCTGTGTTTTCGTCTGCCTCTTGGAGTAGAAGGAAATGTAGATCCTTCTGTACTGGACTCTTCTGGAAACTTCCTATGCTTGTAGCCTCTTGGAGCTGTGCTTTGTTGTCTTGGTATGAATGGACTTCAGTCATCTGTGTGGTAAACAATATTTATTGGTGACGTTTCGGGACACAAACAGTCCCTTCCTCTGATACTCACCGGCCACTTTATTAGGTGCACCTTGCTAGTACCGGGTTGGACCCCCTTTTGCCTTCAGAATTGCTTTAATTCTTTGTGGCATAGATTCAAAAAGGTGTTGGAAATATTCCTCAGAGATTTTGGTCCATATTGACATGATAGCATCCCGCATTTGCTATAGATTTGTCAGCTGCACATTCATGATGCAAATCTCCCGGTGCACCACATCCCAAAGGTGCTCTATTGAATTGAGATCTAGTGACTGCGGAGGCCATTGGAGTACAGTGAACTCATTTTCAAGTTCAAGAAACCAGTTTGAGATGATTTGAGCTTTGTGACATGGTGCCTTATCCTGCTGGAAGTAGCCATCAGAAGATGGGTACACTGTAGTCATAAAGGGATGGACATGGTCAGCAACAATACTCAGGTAGGCCATTTAAATGATGCTCAATTGGTACTAAGTGGCCCAAATGTGCCAAGAAAATTTCCCCTACACCATTACACCACCATCCCCAGCAGCCTGAACCGTTCATACAAGGCAGGATGGATTCATGCTTTCATGTTGTTTTTGCCAAATTCTGACCCTACTATCTGAATGTTGCAGCTGAAATCAATACTCAACGTTTTTCCAATCTTCTATTGTCCAATTTTGGTGAGCCTGTACGAATTGTAGCCTCAGTTTCCTGTTCTTAGCTGACAGGAGTAGCACCCAATGTGGTCTTCTGCTGCTGTAGCCCATCTGCTTTACGTTTCGACATGTTGTGCATTCAGAGATGGTATTCTGTATACCTTGGTTGTAACGAGTGGTTATTTGAGTTACTGTTGCCTTTCTATCATCTCGAATCAGTCTGCCCATTTTTCTCTGACCTCTGACATCAACAAGGCATTGTCGTCCACACAACTGCCGCTCACTGGATATTTTCTCTTTTTCTTACCATTCTCTGTAAACCCTAGAGATGGTTGTGCGTGAAATTCCCAGTAGATCAGCAGTTTTTGAAATACTCAGACCAGCCCGTCTGGCAAGAACGACCATGCCACGTTCAAAGTCACTTAAATCCCCTTTCTTCCCCATTCTGATGCTCTGTTTGAACTTCAGCAAGTTGTCTTCACCACGTCTAGATGCCTAAATGCATTGAGTTGCTGCCATGTGATTGGCTTATTAGCAATTTGTGTTACCAAGCAATTGATCAGGTGTACCTAATAAAGTGGCTGGTGAGTGTATATATATATATATATATATATATATACACACATTTTTATTCCATTAAAAACTTTTAAGCAGATAGTGTTTACATGTATTTATGTTGTGTTTAATGCATCTTTTTTTAATCCTCTACCCTTTACGTGAGCTCTGAGGTCACGCTAACCAGACAAGCGTAAATTGTGATTGCGCTTGAGCGAACGCATTTACTTTTAACTTGTAATAAAACCCAATATGGCTTTAGCGCAACAGTTAGCGCACCACTTGTAATCTAGCCTAAAGTTTGTAGCAAGTCACAATATGGGAAGTATTCCCATTACCTCATGATTTTTGTTAACATTAATATCATCAAGTTAACCAATAATTTTCCACCTGTTTTGAAAAACAAACACATTTGCTGTAACATTTTAAAGTCAATATTATGTTTGGATTTTGTTCTTTACATGGATTCTGCTCTGGTTTTTAGTATTAAATAAATCACATAGCTATGCACAGAAATCTTTTCAATAGATTTTGACCTAGGTAAGAACAATATTAGATTAGTGACAATGACTTAATTTACTTTTAATGTTTGGATACAGCAATTAAATATGACATAGCTAAAGACTTTAATAACAGCTGTACTGGAAATTGGTTGATTCATTAGAGCAAACATAACTTATGTTGAGTTAAGTAATGTGATTGTTTATTTTCAATGCATTTTTATAATGTAAAACTGCAGCTGTCATAACAATATATAGTTCAATGTATAAATAAAAACAAAATAAAGAACAATTACATATGATTAAACTTAAAAACGTATAAATACTAACTTTCATATGTTTTTAATATCTGGGATATAATAGAAGATTGTTATATTTTATGTACAGGTCAAAAATAAAAGTTTGTTTTCAACAAATTCCTTGGGTATGTCTGAAGTTGTCTCACAGCCCTTACTAAATTCTCTAAACATTTTACACTTGCAGGCCACACCAATGTATCTTGCTAGCAGTATGCTGATGACTAGACATGTGTGTTTTGTTTTGTTCCAAATCAAAATTCGGAGCTTTCGATCGATTCAAATTTCTGAATTACCGTAGCAACAAAACTAATGAATAAATCTGAATTAGTTCGGATTTATTTGTTACATTCGGAAGGCCATGGACAAATCACAATTACACTAGTATTGTACAGTATATTAGGTTATATCACTCTACTTTGGGTTACACCTAATATTACAGTACATAATACTAGTCTAATACACAGCACATCCCACCTAACACATACCGAACTTCCGAATTTATGAATCGAATCCAAACCGAATACATCCGAATTTATTCGAATCTGAATGAATCTGAAACGAATGCATTCAAATGTATCTGAACACAAAATTCGAAAATA
The DNA here is from genome assembly GCF_027579735.1 of Bombina bombina. Lineage (NCBI taxonomy): Eukaryota > Metazoa > Chordata > Amphibia > Anura > Bombinatoridae > Bombina > Bombina bombina. The sequence goes on along the minus strand of NC_069501.1, from coordinate 651,678,503 downwards.
TCCGGCCGCTAGCAGGGGGTATCAATCAACCCAATCGTATATGATCGGGCGGATTGCTGTCTTCCGCCTCAGAGGAGGCGTATGAGTTAAGGAGCAGTGGTCTTAAGACCGCTGCTTCTTAACTCCTGTTTCCGGCGAGCCTGAAGGCTCGCATGGAAACAGATGCATTAGGGTTGATTGACTGTTTGGTAAATTGTCATCTTCCTATATACATACCCTTTGAAAACCCTGTTCAGTGATTTTTTTTCTTATCCCTTTTGCAGTGGCCAATTAGGGACAGATATAAATTAGATCTTTCACTTAACAAACAACCACGGTGCATTGAATTCACTCTATAGTCTCTAAAGGAAGTGGACAAACTACAAATTTATTTTTTTTAATTTCAAGGAATGCAAACAATAAATAACATTACACAATCATTTATGGCTAGTAAAACTACCTTGACCTTTTAGAAAGTATAACTATATAACTATTTACCATATTTGTTAAAATGATCAGTACCTCTCATTTTCACTATCCATGTAGTTCTTCCTACATAGGGTGCCCTGCAACAAGCAACAGCATACATTACAAAGGTGCAACTAATTAATTAAGTCTCACCCTGCACTGTCTTGATTGTCACTAACAGTACTAGTGTCTTTTAAATTGTGTTTTTTACAGGGGATCACTTAATCAGACTTTCATAGTTAATTATTGCAATCAATGGCATTAACTGAAGAAAAAATGGTGACTATGAGTTTCTATATAAGCCAATTATAATATCCTTTGTTTACTGGATTTAACTTTTTTTTAAAGTGTAAATTGTGACCTGCTGCCTTGCAGCTTTGTATCTTCCTAAGAGATCCTTAAATCAGATTGATCCTTTGTAACTTAGTTTTTATATGGGATGCACATCCATGCACACTAAGTCCAAATTCTTTCACGATAGTGTCTGTCAAAATGACTGCACCTACATTAGTGAACAGTCACAAATGCTTATTCCAGTTTACAAGATCCATAATATAGGTCCAGGCACTTTGAAAGGCACTGTCACAAACTTATTTTTATTAGCAAGAAAAAAGATAACATGAGTACATACATCATTATCAACTTCAAAGTGATTTTGTATTCTCACTATTATTTTCTTTTTGTTCTTTTTTTTGTTACAGATAAGAAAAAAGTAGAACAAGTTACAATGTTTAGACAAACATTATCAATCTTACATATTGTAATATTATGTTATGAGACATAACTATTTATTATAATAACCTACAATAATAAGTGCATGAACACACATTGTCATGTAAAAGGAGAGATATCATTGGAAGCTATATGCACAGATATCATATTGATTAATTAATTAATATAGAAAGCTATTGGTATCAGTTTTATTACTGTAACATTACTGTTCTCCCCATCAAATGGCCTGAAACTGGATAACACAACTCCCTTTTCCTGATTACAGAACATCAGAGAACAAAGGAACAGACATTTGTGTAGATAAAAAGATAGGTCTTTTCAAAGTGATTTTATCACATGGCACCCTCAGATCTGAACGCGCATATATATAGGGTTTCCTGCCTACAAGCTCCATACCTAAATAACTATCCCCTGCAATGTCAGGGACAGTCTGCAGTGATCAGTATTTGAAGCTAACAGAACCTTAGGAAAGTAAGTAATTAGCACTTGTATGATATACAAATGAGAGTTTATTTTAAAGTACCAATATACTATATGCTGTCTAGAAGAGAAGCATATTTAACCCTGTGTTAGCTGAATGCATATAAGAATTTAAATCTTAAATATCAAATATATTGTTAGACACATTTTCAATTATTTCATTTATACTCAGATTGTATAAATAATAAAATATTTATAAATAAATAGCCCTAAGAGAAATGCCTAACAGTAACATATTAGATAAGTATCTACTGTATTGAATGATTAGCTGCATTGAGGAATTTAAAATGTTTAGCCAACCTACTTAAGAATAAATAGCATCTTCCTTGTTTTTCAGACATCTGATAAATGCATGTGTAATTGGTGCTGTAAATTATATCATATGTTTTTATACACTCAGCAAGAGATATACTGAATATGGGATATATTTATATTAAAATGGAATGAGAATCCAATAAATATATCTGTATAATTAATTACCACAGAATTATAATTAAATGCAGATAAAATACTAAATATGGGATATACTGTATTTATGTTAAAAAGGAATAATAATCAAATGTAAATATAGATGTATGATTAATAACATCAGAATGCTACTTACAGATTATATATAGGATATAATCCGGTAGGAAGTATATATATATATATATATATATATATATATATATATATATATATATATTTATTTATTTATAGGTATATAATAAGTGGAATATATTCATGTTTGGTTTTGAATGATACATATTCAGTAGTATTACATAGTCCCATATAGATTAAATATATTGTTTATTGATAGTGGAAAACATATGTGAATTTAATGAGCGCTTTGATATATATATTAAACTGTAGGAGTATTTACTAATGAAACTGTTTTGCTGTCTGCTGCCCCCGATGGACTAAAACTGGTATTACAGCCAAAAGGGTTGACCATTAAAAGACATGCATTACCAAAGGGCCAATGAGGGACAAGCTCCGAATAAGAGCGTACCTAAATTTCACCAATGATTAGAAAAGAGGTGGGTTTTATCACAGAAATAAAGACCCTTGCACAGGAAGTAAAAGGGGGCTTTTTTCTTGGCTTCTTTGCTGCTTAACTTGGCTGACTTGGAAATACACAGAGTTTGGTAAGACAAAATTGGGCCTAACATACTTCCAGACGTGTGCATCCCCTTTTATATGACGGTGAAAATAAAAATATTGGTTGAGCTGAAACTCTCAAATGTGGTTATTTGTAATGTATGACGATTTTTATAATTTAATATTTTAAATCAAAGGTATTCTATAGCTATAGTTAAATTGTAACTGTGATTTAAAGGGGTATTTTGTATTTATAAATTAACACTGCATAGACTAGGGTAGCTTAGGTAAGAATAATCATATTCAAAGTTAAGTAATTTGACCATAGAGGAAAATAGAGATTTTGTATTTTATGCTTAGGAAATTGATTTGGAGTTGCTGTAAAATAATAAGAAGTGTTTCATGCTAGATTAATTGGCATGTGTTGAATTGGTAGTATTGTGTAACAATCTCTAGTGGTTTAATTGAAGTTATATAGAACCATTTGTGGGTTAAATAGGTTAATTATATTTTTCTGAAAAATTCCATAGATTTATTAGGATTTGGTTATATTTATTAGGCATTGTCAAGTTAGTAGTCCATATTGTGGTATTGGAGCAAGTGTTGCTGGCTAATTATATATTGTCTTGTAAGTTTAATGGTAAAATGTGATTTTAATAAGCGATTCATTTTGAGTAAGGTTAATTTATAGAAATATTTATTTTATAGCTTGGTATACAAAATTGTAACAGCATAGACATATATAATTGATTCATAATCTATTTTTCTACATAAATATAATCATTGTGTTTTAATAAGGATTAACTGATCAGAACTTTGGAAATATTGTTACATAAATATATAATACTGAAATAGAGTATAATTAATCATATAATAATAAAAGTAACCTAGGTTATATCTAACAAGTTGGAGGCACAGCTGAAAGATCATTACATCTTTATCACATTGATATAATATATTTTGTAGTAAATAGAAATGATAAAAAAATTGCAATTTTTTTTAGCGATATTAAAAAAAATTGTATTGGCAATTTAAGTTAACTAAATACTAAGCCAAAATAATAATTTCTGTTACAAGAAGCAACTCAATTGAATCTCTACCCAATATTGATATGTGTCACCAAAAATTACCCCTTACTAAGGCAGACTGCCTCATTAAAAATAGATTTAATATTTTGGGTGACTTAAATGATTATATTGATATGCTTACCACTAAAGCCAAAAATATTACTATTGATAATAGAATGTGGAATGAAAAAAGTGAATTATTCCAGGAATTATTAAAATGTAATCAATGTAAAAATTCTAAAAAACGAGATGAGATAATACTCAAATCCTGGCCCCTGGTAACACGCAAATGCAAACATTTTTTAGAAATAGCCTAAAATAAAAATGTTACATTTAAACAATACATGGTCGTCTTAGATAAACAGAACCAAAAATTAATCGCTAAAATAAAAAGCTTAAATGAGCAACTCAGCAATAATAAGCCCCCCTCCATTAGTGAGGAAAATAAGGAAAATAATACAGAAATTATGAAAACCCTAAAATAATTTATGAGAAGTAAAATCCAAGGCCTCAGGCAAGAATTTAAACAAAGGACTCCGATTGGGTCGGAAGTAAACTTCCCACATAGGCAGTCACCAAATGTTTTAAATTCAGGGAATTTCTATACTTCAGAGGAAGAGGGCAATTATTATAGTGAGTTACAGGGCGAAGCCCGCTACCCAGATAGCCCATATAATGCTAATATGCGTAAGAGATCTCCCCATAGTAAAAGGGCACATAGGGGCACTCAAGCCCTCACGATAAGGTCACTAGGAAAACTCGAGATGTACTTAGTAAAATGTAAGACACCCTTAAAATAATTACGTTTTTAAGTAGAGCAGTACACCCATTTTCCAAAAAGGGGACCACTTCCATAATTGATCATTTAGAGGCTTATGAAAATGCTCTAGCTGTATTAAATATAAATGATAGGAAGTCTAACATTGAATTTCTGCCATGGGTATTTGAGCCTAAGCATTACAAATTCTTTCCTTCACTAAAAGATATGAATGTCAAATCTTGGAGTGAAATAAAGCAATAGTGTAAAAGGGAGTTCGGCCCATATCTTACCGTGACCACGGCTAAGGCGGCAATATACAATCAGAGCCCAATTGAATTCCTTTCTACACTAAAAGGAGCGTACTGTATGGCAGAAAATGAACCCAAATTTGAGAGCTCAGAATTTGTTAATTTATTTTATGAGGCATTGCCTTCACACATCAAAATAAATATGGCTAGAGATTTTGATGATAACTGCTCATTGGATTGGCTGATCAGAGAGAGTACAAAGTCATACTCTATTCAGCAGTCCAGTGAACAGGGGATTAAAATAAAACAAGGACCAACCCTAAAATTGTGGCAGAAACTAGGGTGTCACCTAGCCCCCTAAAGGTAGAGTCTAAAAAGAAAACTTATGCGGAGGTGGCCAGAGAAAACAGGCCCTCACCACAAAGTTTTGAGTCTGCCCCTCCCCCACCAAGGGCTGAGGTGGAGAGGGAATATATTCAAAATGGGGGGCATAACCAGATAAATAGGTATCCCCATGAATATCCACAAGGTAATCCCCGTAAACATAAATACAAAAAGTGGCGAAAATACTCTCAGGATAACCAGACACCCCAAGTAAATAGTGCTCCCCAGGATATTAACACTGGACAAGTTGAACCCCAGAGACAACCAAGTCAAAATAGAAACAACAGATATGATTCTGAGGGATCCCAAGGATCCAGGAATCAGTACCCTGGGATATAAAAAAAATCGGTCCATGGTGTAAAAATACCTTGCACAATCAAGCAGGCCAACTTAGTACGCAGTTAAATCAACTAATATGAGTCAAGCTTTGACGGCCCAGCACCCTAATAATCCTTGTTTAGGGGTACAGCCAGTGGTCAACAGTGGGCCACAGGCACAGTCATAAATACTCAGGTATTACCTGAGAGACAGGGGAGAGAAATACCAAATGAAATAATAAATGTCAATAATGGTACTAATCATGTTCTCTCCCTACAGCCCAGAAACAGAAGGCCTAGCTGTGATGACAGGCAGCCTCAGCCTGGAAGCTCTAATGAACCTCTTTTTTTGCAGTTGCCCCAAACCTTATTCCCACAGATGCAGTACACAGGAACCCCGCCATCCCTATTATAGAGGCAGTGACCGGTAAGAGTGGAAATTCTTCTGCATCAGGTAAAGTGGTCAATACAGGTAAAACGTGGCGAAGCCCACAAATGTGTAAACATGCAAATTGTATGTGTGAAATGGTAGAAACTGCAGGGAGATGTTATGTATTAGCTGAGCTCCAGGATTCAGTTACTAACCCTATCATGAGATTAATTGATACTGGATCTCAGGCAACTATTTTATCCCACAGGTACTACACATAGCTAAATGAGCTGACGCCCCATAAACCTAAACTCAGGAAGTTTGATGGTTCATTAATAGGTGTTGGGGGTGACTCTCTCAAAGTCTGGGGCACTGCATGGGTAAAGCAAAAACTGGGAAACCGGGTAATATGACATCCTGTCATTATAGTGGATGTTGGTATTGATCTCCTTAAGCGACTAAGCACCATAATTGATTGCATAAATATTAATTATGAGTGGTCCAGCATACCTCACACCAGACATAACTGTCACATGGTGGAAGAGAAGCCAGATTCTGTGGAGATTAATTTCAGGAATAGCTCTGCACCTGAAATAGCTGTCCTACAGATAGATGATCAGACTCCCCTAAGTGGCTCTGATGGTCATATCATTACAATTTTGCCTAGAAAGATAGCCAATATTTCCCTAGACGGTGATGTATTAACCATATCTCTCCACAAGGGGGATCCTAATCTCCCTAAAGGGGGCGATCACTCTCAATTCCTTGCAGAAATTGAGAAAATTAAGGATGATCTATTTATCCCTATGCAAGTGCATGACCTTGGCAAAACCAAGTATGCCAAATGAAACTTAAAACAGGAAGCTAGCAACATAAGTGAAGGCTTATTGGTGCAGATTGCTGAACCTAAAGCAATTAAATATCTTTCTCCCCAAGATCAATGGGTCCATGACCTAGATGAAAGCTATAACATTACAGCTAAATGTTTATTATCTATCTCCATAGGTAATAAATTAGCAAAACACCTGTTTTTAGTTTTAAATAATCCCCATAATCAAATATATATTGGCAATGGTCTCTTACATAGATATGCCATACAAATAGATTTGATTAACCTTTGCCTTTGGAGCAGGTTAAAAGGGGAACCCGGAAGTATTTCAGAATAAAAATGCAGCCCTGAAATCAAACCAGCAAATGCCATATGCTGTGAATATGCAGGTGTCTAACGATGCTTTAATCCCTGCTGGGGCTAATAAATTTGTCTTACCCTTACAGGTAAAAAGAAGTCAGAAGTTAAAAACTTCTGAAGCGCTAATATGCATCTCCCAGAGAATGCAAAATATGGGCATAGCAATGACACATACTCCTATGGTAAATTTTGGAACTTCTCCAATTTATGTTATTGTGCATAAAATGACCCCTTAGGATATCACCTTATCCAAGAGAACTACCATTGAAAATGCTCTGGAATCCAGTTATTATACTTTCAGATTCCAAAATAATGTAATTGGGCTAATACCTGAAAGGTACTTAACTGAAGAACAATTAATAGAACAATCCTTTGCATCCATGCCAGAAGGATTATTCACAATTCAGTCTATTTATCCTTTCAGCTCAGAGGAAGGCATCTGTAAAATTGAAGAAGCCTCCCTGGTATTTGATAAGCCGATCAAAGAACAAGAGTACCCCAATACCCAGAATACTGGGGGTAATGTAAATTATAATCAAGGGGACCTCACATCTAGGCTTGAGAAAGCCTATGAGATAGGACAGCCTGAAATCTTCCCCGGATTTCAGCAAATAGTCAAAGAGCAAATCTCCTTAGCTAATGGCTGTTCCAGTGATGATAAACACTGACAACTACGAGAACTCCTGATAGAGTACAAGAATATTTTTGCTAGGGATTCATATGACTGTAGGACTACAGACCTGCACACTGCAAGAATCCAAATGGATCTCAATGCACCACCTGTATTTGTTAAACAATACAGGCTTCCCTTAGCCTCATATGATTCTCTTGCAGAAATCATAAGGAACTTGGAAGAAAAGGGTATTATTCGACAGGTGCATAGCTTTTATAATAATCCTATTCTAGGTATTCTTAAACCCAATGGACAATGGTATTTGTGTGCTGACTTAAGACAACTGAACAAATGAGTGTATGTGTCTGGCTGGCCTGTCTCATACATTGACCAGTGCCTAGCTCAAATGCAGGGATCTAAGATATTCACTGCCATTTATTGTGCGCAGGGATACTGGACCATAAAGGTACACAAGGAAGACCAGTATAAGCTCGCATTCTCGTTCCAAAGGGTCCAAAATGCATTCACTCGGCTCCTGTTTGGATACATAAATTCAGGACATGAATTTGCTGTATTCATGCATAAGGCTATGCCTGATGCACTGGAAAGGGGGACCTTATCTTATGTTGATGATGTGTTAATCAAAAGCACCGACTTTGAAAAACACATCACAGAACTTAAACATGTCCTCAGCCAACTTAAAAGGGCAGGTGTCAAATTATCCCTACAAAAAGCTCAATGGTGCTGCACTCATGAAAACTTCTTGGCACATAAAGTTACTTCTGAAGGGTTAAATCCTCAGAAGAAAAAGGTGGAAGCTATAATAATCAGAACCCAACTGATTTAAAGGAATTAAGATTATTCCTGGGTATGACAAATTATTCTTGCAAATGTATTGATAATTATGCAGAATTAGCTTAACCACTGCTACATCTTCTAAAGAAGGATGTGAAATGGGCACTGGAGTGAGGCTCAAGAGACAGCCATAAGAGAGCTGAAGAGAAAACTCACTCAAGCACCCTGCTTAGCGTACCCTGAAGGTGGTAAACCTTTCTACTTAGAGACAGGTTACACAGATATAAGCATGAGTGCTGTTTTTTACCAAAAGCATGATAATTTAAGCAAAGTCATTGCTTATGCGAGCAAAACTTTATCCCCAGTAGAAATAAAATTTAGTGATTGCAAAAAAGCCCTCTTATCTACTGTATGGGCTCTATAAAATTTCTGCAGCTATATACAGGGCGAGAAAATGATTGTAGAAATGGCCCACTAGCCTTTGCTATATCTGCAAAGTGAAAGAATAAGAGATGGGAACCTGTCCAATAGCCGCATAACAGCTTGGACTCTTTCCTTACAAGGCTGGTCTTTAGAAATTCGCTATGAGCAAAACAAAAAGAATCCAGTCGCACAGGGGCTTGGATTCCCAAATACTTCTGTAAATTTCAACATTGGACCAAGATCCAGTCAAGTTGCAGAACTAACTGCTGTTCTAAAAACCATTGAGATGGCTATTGAACAAGGTATTCATCATTACTGATTTAAATTATGTGCGTGACAGATTTGTTGAATACCTGCCAACTTGGAAAAGAAATGGCATGCAGAAAACTAACGACAAACCAGTCAAACTTGGCAAGTTGTTCTGCGAGATTGATAAATTAGTGGTGTCCAATGGTTTAACCATACACTGGAAAAAGACCAAGGGTCATTCCAGAATTCAAGGTTTGGATAAGGAAAGCAATGATCTTGCAGATTCATTAGCCAAACAAGGAGCCATAACTGGCGAGCTCCTTGATATTGACCACTTAATGGGGGGAATTCAGGTAGAAGCCATTACCAGAAACCAGGCTTAACAACAAAATAAACAGCAAGAAGGTGACAGCAAATTCCTTTTATTTCAGTGAAGACTGAGACAAAAAATAGACAGGCAAAATTTCGGGTTCTTATCCCTTATTCATGCCATGCCAAACAAATACACAATAATGACTTATATACTAATGTACCAATAGGTGGCGCTCAAGAACATTTAACTCTATGATTGTAATCCTTCTATCCAAGAATTTCAGAAATATCCTATGCCTGCCTTTAAGAGAGGAGTCGATTTTCAAAGTAAATTAGTGAAAGCAGATATTGTTTCTAATACTAAAGCCAGCCTTAGATATATTACCACTAAAAATCAAGGGTGTTACCCATGTCTGGGTTGTTCGTGTTGTTGTAACATGACCAAAGGGTCTGTGTTCTATCATCCCCACACTGGAAAAAAGTACAATATAAAAGTGTTTTTCACCTGTCTAACTACTTTTATTATTTACATGATTAAATGTCCATGTGGGGGTGTTTATATAGGCAAGTCCACAAGGTCTGCTAAGGACCGCATTATTGAACACAAGAGCAACATTCGAACTGGTAATTTAAAAGCCCCTCTTGTCTCCCATGTTTTTAAACCTGGCCACTCTATTAGTCAGCTGAAATTCCAAGTTATAGATTATGTCGAAAAACCATGTAAAAGAGAGGATAGGGAGTTGCTGCTTAAGCAAAGGGAATCCTTTTGGATATATGAATTAGAAAGTTTAGAACCAAAAGGGTTAAATAAAGAATGGGATTAAACAGTGTTTTTGTGAAATTTGATAGTTTTTTATGAAAGCTTTATTGCATTTTGTTATATAATATCTAACTGCAGTTCTTTTCTGCTCCAAATTTAGAATGTTAGAAAAAAATCTTTTTATTTTAATATGTACTACTAATAATAGGCAAAGAAGTATGTAAATACAATGTATCTGATTTGATCAAAGTAAGAGTTAAATGTTCTTGAGCGCCACCTAGTGGTACATTAGTATATAAGTCATTATTGTGTGTTTGTTTGGCATGGCATGAATAAGGGATAAGATCCAGAAAACGTCGCCTGTCTATTTTTTGTCTCAGTCTTCACTGAAATAAAAGGAATTTGCTGTCACCTTCTTGCTGTTCATGTATTATATGCTTGGGCCCTGGGCGGTGGCCCTTAGGTGACTTGTATTACCTGCCTAGAGGGCTGGAACATTATCTCTTGATTAAACAACAAAATGAGCCTAACCTGGTACAATGGAGTCAGGATTCTCCTAGTAAGGACCTGATATCTAGTCAAAAAGAAGACCCCATTATAGGTATTTTCTATAAACATATAGAAGATCCTGAAAACAACCCCATCTCAAAAGATGACGGTATTGGCAAGGAAGATCTTAGAATCTTAATAAAGTCCAAATCACAATTCAAATTACAGGATGGTTTGTTAATTAGAACCTCCAAAACAGGTATCCCACAATGGGGGGTACCTACCCAGTTTAGGGGTCTCATGCTTCAACATACCCATGATGCTTCCACATTTGGCCAAATTAACATATGAAATACTGCGTGACTATGCCTTTTGGCCGCATATGTTAAAAGATGTTCAAACCTACTGTCAAGGTTGCTTAATTTGTCCACAGTTCCAACCCACTGTGCCAATGCAAAGAGCGCAATTGCAGAAAAGGGGGGTGGTAATGCCATGGTCAGATATACAAATCAATTTTATTGGTCCAATAACTAGGTCATCTAGAGGTAACAGATACATGTTGACAGAGACATGTCTGTTCACTAAATGGGTAGAGTGCATCAGTGCACCTAATAATAGTGCTGAAACATGCGCAGCATTGCTCATAAACCACGTATTTTCCAGATTTGGTTTACCCCGGCGAATTGAATCCTATCAGGGGACCCACTTCACTAGCAAAGTGATGACAAAAAAGTGAAAAATACTATGGGTCAAAAGAAAGCTCCATATAGCATATAAAGCTGCCTCTAGTGGTGGTGTAGAGCGTTACAACCAGTCCATTGTGAAAATACTCAAAAAGTTTGTGAGTGAAACAGGTAAGGACTGGGATGTAAAATTACCTCTAGTCCTAATGGCATTAACAGCAGCACCAAGTAGTGCTACTAAGATGTCACCTTTCGATGACTGGTAGAAGAATGGTTCTATCTCAACATTTACTGTACCGTACATCAGACCAAAACTTAATAAATGCTGCTACTACACATCAATATGGGGAAAACTTAAGAAAGCATCTGAAATATGCTTTTGCATTTGCTCAAAGGAACATAGAGAAGGCTGCAACTGCTGCTAAACCTATTATGATCTCAAAACTTCCAAAAAGGAATATGAAATTAATGATAAAGTTTAGCTTTATAACTTTGGAAGAGATCAGGTTTAGGAGAAGAAGTTTCTTCCATCATGGAAAGGTCCTTTAGTCATTACTGACAAAATATCTCCAGTTGCCTATAAAATTAGCATCCCTAAAAATGATACTTTTATGGATAAATGTGTCCATATTAACCAGTTGCGAGCATGCCATCCTAGGTCCCAACTTCAAGTCATAGAAGAAGAATGAAAGGTCATATTCCCAAGCACACTAACGAAGTGTTGTAGTTTAAAGATATCTATCTAGCGAGCATGGATATAAGGATTGAAAAATAACGGACTCGCTTCTGACAAGACTGTCTTTAAGGCATATACTGTAAATACCCTCACCAATCACATGGGTTTTCAGTCAATCCCAATACATGTTTCCTACATATATTAAAATTGAAAGAAGGATTATGTCATGTAAGAGGTGAAATAACATTGGAAGCTATATACACAGATATCATATTGATTAATTAATTCATATAGGAAGCTATTGGTATCAGTTTTATTACTGTAAGATTACAGTTCTCTCCATCAAATGGCCTAAAAAAACTGGATAACACAACCCCCTTTTCCTGATTACAGAACATCAGAGAACAAAGGAACAGACATTTGTGTAGATAAAAAGATAGGTCTTTTTAATGGGATTTTATCACATGGCACCCTCAAATCTGAACGCCTATATATAGAGTTTCCTTCCTACAAGCTCCATACTTAAATAACGACCCCCTGCAATGTCAGGGACAGTCTGCAGTGATCAGTATTTGAAGATAACAGAACCGTAGGAAAGTAAGTAATTAGCACTTGTATAATATACAAATGAGAGTTTATTTTAAAGTACCAATATACAATATGCTGTCTAGAAGAGAAGCATATTCAACCCTGTGGAAGGTGAATGCATATAAGAATTTAAATCTTAAATATCAAATATATTGTTAGACAAATTTTCAAATATTTAATTTATACTCAGATTGTATAAATAATAAAATAGTTATAAATAAATGGCCCTGAGAGAAATGCCTAACAGTAACATATTAGATAAGTATCTACTGTATTGAATGATTAGCTGCATTGATGAATTAAAAAATGTTTCACCAACCTACTTCAGAATAAATAACATCTTCCTTGTTTTTCAGACATCTGATAAATGCATGTGTAATTGGTGCTGTAAATTATATAATATGTTTGTATACACTCAGCAAGAGATATACTGAATATGGGATACATTTATATTAAAATGGAATGAGAATCCAATAAATATATCTGTATAATTAATTACCACAGAATTATAATTAAATTCAGATAATATACTAAATATAGGATATACTGTATTTATGTTAAAAGGGAATAATAATCAAATGTAAATATAGCTATATGATTAATCACATCAGAATGCTACTTACAGATTATATATAGGATATAATCCGGTAGAATGTATATATATATATATATATATATATATATATATATTTATAGGTATATCATAAGTAGAATATACTCATGTTTGGTTTTGAATAATACATATTCAGTAGTATTAAATAGTCCCATATAGATTAAATGTATTGTTTATTGATACTGGAAAACATAAGTGTATTTAATGAACACTTTAATATATATATTAAACTGTAGCAGTATGAAACAGTTTTGCTATGTTTGCTTCCCCAGATGGAGAAAAGGGTTAACTGTTAAAGATATGTATTACCAAAGGGCCAATGAGGGACAAGCTCCGAATAAGAGTGCACCCAAATTTCACCAATGATTAGAAAAGAGGTGGGTTTTATCACAGAGATAAAGACCCTTGCACAGGAAGTATAAGGGGGCTTTTTGCTTGGCTTCTTTGCTGCTTAACTTGGCTGACTGACAAACTGCTGCCTTGGAAATGCACAGAGTTTGGTAAGACAAAATTGGGCCTAACATACTTCCAGACGTGTGGATCCCCTCTTATATGACGGTGAAAATAGAATACAGGTGGCCCTCGTTTTACAACGGTTCAATTTACACCATTTCAGAATAACAACCTTTTTTTCCAGTCATGTGACTGCTATTGAAAAGCATTCAGAAGCAGTGCATTTATTAAAATAGCCAGTAGGTGGAGCTGTCCACTTGTGTTGCAGCAAAGCCAAGCAAGCTGAAATTAATCAGTTTAACCAGACCTGAGCTATCGAGCAGATTTCAAAGGAACAAGATCTTCCGGTCTATAAATCAGTCCAGATTGGAATGCATAGAAAGAACTGTTTGCAGAAAAATGCAAGTGAAGTTTGCATTGTGTGATTATTTTATTAGGTTTATAATGTTGTTTAGCAAATGTTTTTGTTCATTTAACTTAGTTTAATGATATAGTCTGTATTGTGTGATTATTTTATTAGGTTTATAATGCTGTTTAGCATTTAAAGTCTTCATTTCAAAGCTTTAAAAATAATGTATTAGGTGTTACTTATGACAATTTTGAGAGGGGCCTGGAACCTATCTCCCTCACTTCCCATTGACTTACATTATAAACTGGGTTTCAATTTACAATGGTTTCGATTTACAACCATTCCTTCTGGAACCTAACCCCGGCGTAAACTGAGGGCTACCTGTATTGAAAAAGCTGAAACTCTCAAATTTGGTTATTTGGTAATGTATGGGATTTTTATAATTTAATATTTTAAATCAAAGTTATTCTATAGCTATAGTTAAATTGTAGCTGTGATTCAAAGTTAAGTAATTTGACCATAGAGGAAATTTGGTATTTTATGCTTAGGAAATTGATTTGGAGTTGCTGTAAAATAATAAGAAGCGTTTCATGCTAGATTAATTGGCATATGTTGAATTGGTAGTATTGTGTAATCATCTCTAGGTTAATAGGTTAATTATATTTTTCTGGAAATTCCATAGATTTATTAGGATTTGGTTATATTGTTAACTAAGCATTGCCAAGTTAGTAGTCCATATTGTGGTATTTGAGCAAGTGTTGCTGGCTAATTATAAATTGTCTTGTACGTTTAATGGTAAGGTGTGATTTTAATAAGCGATTCATTTTGAGTAAGGTTAATGTATAGAAATATTTCTTTTATAGCTTGCTTGGTATAGAAAATTGTAACAGCATAGACATATATAATTGATTCATAATCTATTTTGCTACATAAATATAATCATTGTGTTTTAATAAGGATTAACTGATCAGAACTTTGGAAATATTGTTACGTAAAAATATATAATACGTTTAGAGGTTACCACTGGAATAGAGTATATTTAATATTGTAACCTAGGTTATATCTAACAACATGTAAACTAAAATCATGTTTAAAGGGACACTGAACCCAAAAAATTTATTTCATGATTCAGATAGAGCATGCAATTTTAAGCTACTTTCTAATTTACTCCAATTATCAATTTTACTTCGTTCACTTGCTATCTTTATTTGAAAAAGAAGGTATCTAAGCTATTTTTTGGTTCAGAACCCTGGAGAGCTTTTGTTTATTGGTCGGTTAAATTAATCCACCAATCAGCAAGAACAACCCAGGTTGTTCACAAAAAATGGGCCGGCATCTAAACTTACATTATTGCTTTTCAAATAAAGATACCAAGAGAATGAAGAAAATTTGATAATAGGAGTAAATTAGAAAGTTGCTTAAAATTGAATGTTCTATCTGAATCACAAAAGAAAAAAATTGGGTTCAGTGTCCATTTAAGTGAAAACTTCCCTGTTACCAATGTCTTTTTATCTGTTTGTTAAGACTTCCTTTTTGAATCTACTCTGGAGCCTTAGAAACCGTTAGGTAAAAAGAGAGGGGGGAAAAGGAACACAACCTTCCATTCTCCCTCCCCTCACACACCTCACTCCCATGCCTCTAAATTTAAATTATATAAGGAAGACTACTTACCTCTCAATGAGACCATTATGTCAGACTGCAAAAAAGGCATAAGTAGAGTTTTCTGAGTATCTATACAATCTTGTTTAAGGGTCTTTTAAGAAGATACAAAGCAGAAATGCAGCGGGGTCACCATTAACAGTTTAAAAAAAAAGTTAAAATCCAGTAAAAAAAGCTTTGATAAGTGTTTTTGCATAGGAAATTATAGTCACCGTTGTGTTTTCAGTTCACACCAAAATGGATATGGTGATTTAACAAACAATTGAAAAAAATATACGTTTAAAAAGCGACCGTATAGCAAAAGAAAAACAGTGCACAGTGCATTCAAATGGGTTAAAAGTGGTGCAGAAGGAAACGGACTGCAATAGTAAACTATGTCACGATTAATCGACTCCTGTAAAAATCTGATTTGAAAGATGACAGTACTGTTAGTGACAATCACAACTGTGCAAATGAGACTTACAATCAAATATTAAATATGAAAAATAAAAGCACGCCATTTGTAGATGTTCTGCAGATCCCCTTAGCTGTACATGTATCTATACATATGTAAATGTGTGCCCTGATCCTTATATGCAGCCTTTCCAATAGGGATGAAAGGAACTTTGATAACTTGATACCATGTATGTTAATAAACCTCTAGAATGTCTCCTGTGGTTATTTCAGAGTGTTTAATATATGTGCAAGATAATAGTGTTAAAGTTGTCCAAAATGCCTTTTCGAGGAGTTATCAAGTGCCTAGAGGTTTTGAATTCAAAAAGCCAAAACTAGGCTTGAAAAGTTGAAATGTGACTTGAAAAAGTATTGTGATTGCTGAGAACTTTTTGGCTCCATAGGGAAAAACCCATCTATAAGTGCAAGAATCAGCCAAAAAGATGCTTGTGATCTCGCCAAATCGAAAAGTAGACTTTTCAGCATTAAAAATCTGATGTCGATAGATTGCAATCGAGGCCTATATCTGAAATGATATTTGCTATTTTTATCTGTTTTTTTTTATTTATTTATTCTTTTTTCGCAATTTTCAATCCATGTACATAAGAAGGAAAAAAAACAAAAAACAAACAAAAAAATAAATATACATTGTGGAGACACAGCTCCAATTCATTCTATCCAATTCCTGGAGACGCAGCTCCATATTTCAGAAAAAAAAAAGGGTATGAAAACAGATTTCTGTGTATAACATTATAATCAGAACAGTGTCTTGTTCTAATGTATATATTTACATTTCCTAAATAACAACCTTTACAAGTCAAAATTAGGACATCATACCTCCAGCTCTAAAATATATTTTATTGGAGACAATACTAACAAAAAAGAAAAAGAAAGGAAAAGAAAAAAAAAGGGGAGAAAACAGAACAAACTACTCAGACCGCACCCAGACAACTCACTGCCCACAGGTCTCTCAAATATTACCCAAATGGTTATTTATGATAGTCCTTCATTCCCACACTCATTCTCTCTCCACTGCTGCAGATATTCAATGCTTAATAAAAGAGACGAAAATGCTGCCAATTTCTGTAGGGGAACTATAAATTGGATCTGAGTTGTAAGGGGCCAGGTTAAAATACATTTTAACCATTTATGAAATTATAATCTGAGATATTTTTCCTGCAGTAGTTTGTTATCTTGCATCTCTATTGTCATTTGTAGATTCATACTTTCAACAAACTCTGCAATTCTTAGGGCCTTAGTAAATTTCCATTGTCTGAATATCAGATTACGTGCTGCTAAAATAGCCATGTTAATTAACTGTTGATCCCCGTCCGAGGTGGAATTGGAAAATAAAAAGAATATGTAAAATGGAGTGAGATCAAAGCTATGTTTGGTTATATTTTTTAACCAAAAGTTTACCTTAGACCAAAACTGTACTATTTTTGGACAGTCCCACAAGCAGTGCATGATATCTGCCTTGATTTCATTACATTTTTAACATCTACCTGATTGGCTATTCTCCATTTACTTACTCTGTCTGGGGTGTAGTAATATTTATTGATCACTTTCAATTGCGACTCTCTCCAACTAATTATTGTTGTAGCCTTCTCTTTAAGAGTATGGCTTTTCAAAACATCCTGTGGAGTTAAATTCAGAAAATATTTATCAAATCCCCTTTTCAGCTTGTTAACATATTCTCGGCCTTCTTTAGTTACTAATAATTTGTACCAAAATGCAACAGAGCGCTTCCCCATTCTATACAAATGTATCCCAGCTTCTATATCCTTCATGCCCCACTCCCATCCATTTATTTGTGGTATTTTCATGATGTAGCTCCTACATTGTAGGTATGCAAAAAAAGCTTTTGAAGGGAGTTGGTATTCTATAGCCAGTTTTTCAAATGTCTGGATGGCTGACTTGTCTTCGTTAATTAATTGTGTAAGGGTGTTTAAGCCTCTCCTATTTCATTCGCTAAATATAGGATTATATAATCCAAGAGTAAAATCAGGTATCCCTCTTATCGGTAGAAAGCAGGAGCATTTATAGTCTACCCCAACTGCATTACAGTATCTCTGCCAGGCCAGAATAATATTTGCGAATGTGATCATGTTACTAATATTACTAGGTAGTTGCCGATATGGATAATTAAGTAAAGCTTTTAAATTAAATTTGATTCTTTTTTATAATAGGTAGTATATTGACCTTCTGTCAACCAATCTGCAGCAAATTTAATCATGGTCACCCAATTATAATATCTGATATTTGGTAGGGAGAATCCCCCTAATGCTTGTAATTGGGTTAATCTATTAATCGCTAAACGTGGTTTCTTTTTATCCTGTGTAAATTGTGCACAAAACCTATTGTATCTACAGATATCATGATTTGGAATAAAGATGGGTAGATTTTGTAGGAGGAATAAGATGCGGAGAAAATGGCAGAGAGAGATAGAAAGTAAATATTCAATTTGTTAAATTATTTATCTAGATTTTTAAATATTTCAGTATAATTAATCTTATACCATTCATTTGGGTTTCTTCCAAGCTTTATACCTAAATAATTTATGTAAGTCTTCTCTTGAAATGGGTGATCAGTGCAACTGCTGGACGTCTTATTTATCCATAAAATCTCTGATTTTGTGGGGTTTATTTTATATCTTGAAAATTTACTATAACAGGTAATAATTTTTAGAACTTTTGGTATACTACTATTTGTATCACTAAGGAATAACATAATATCATCCACGTATAATGACGTAACTATCTTTTTCCCACCTATATTAATCCCCTCCATTTCTTTCCTTAGGTATACCGCGAGCGGTTCTAGCGCAATATTGAACAAGAGGGGTGAAAAAGGGCATCCCTGCCTTGTGCCTCTTTGTAATAATATATATTGGGATAGTTCTTCATTTACCAAGAGCTGGGATCTGGGTTTATAGTATATTAAATTAATCAATCCTAAGATATTTCTGGAGAAACCAAATTTGGACAATGCTGTGTTCATGTGATCCCAACTAATGGAATCGAATGCTTTCTCTGCATCAATAGTTATTAATGCATAGTCCTTTTTATTTTGTCTATCTCTCTCTGCCAGACCATAATAATAATCTAATGTGAGAAGAGCCTTATTCCTAACCGGATTTCTTCCAGCCATAAATCTATCAGCATGCCCAATACTTTATTAAATCTGTCTGCCAAAATCGACATGACTATTTTATAATCTACGTTTAACAAAGATATGGGTCTATATGATCCCATGTCTTCTGGGTCCTTATATTTTTTATGAATAAGAGATATTATTGAGTCTGTGAAATAATTTGACTACATTGTATTTTCTACAAAATACCTATTTTATAGTCTTTCTAGTGAACCTGCAATATCAATTTGACCTATCTTGTAGAATTCTGCTGTAAATCCGTCCTGCCCAGGTACTTTACCCGCTTTGGTTTTATCTATGGCTTTTAAGATTTCTTCCATCGTAATAGGTTAGTTAATTTGTTTTAGATCTTTGTGACAAAGCCCCTTTTCTAATATTGGGTCAGTGTCAGGCTTTTCCTTATAATACATTTACCTTATTTAAAGAATGATACTTACACCAGTCTTATAAAAAGGGATACATTTATTAAATGACAAATCTATACATGAGTGGTGAGAGAAGCGTCTAACGTACAAGGCTCTATTCGTCTAACCTGTCTACACTATAAACTAATGCCTGTGGGTGGGTGCATGCGAAGATTGCTGCAGTCTGTCTATTACCTGTTGGTGTTATGTGTCCTTCCTACCTGTCTGTTCTTTCCACAGCATATTTAAAGAAATATAGCCCCACCTTGAAGAATGTCTTAGCCAATCAAATGCTTAAATGTCCAGTTGATAATTGCTTAAATGTCCAGTTGATAAGTCCCAGCAAAAGTAGCCAGCTACCTGTAGGTGTCACTGTTGTCCAAGAAATGACATTTGACAGGACTCCAGGGCATAAGCTGTTAACCTCCTTTGATGTTGGACAACACACTTGACAGGACTCCAGGGCGTACACTGTTTGATGTTGGACAATGCTGTTTATGATCCTTTGAAGTTCCAGGAATGATATGCAGTTATCCACCCAAGGACTCCATAAGCCTTTATCTCTGTGGTGATTGTGAAAGGACATCATTTGAATTTCTGTTCAAAGATACAATCTGTTGTATTTCAGTCTAGTACATATTTGCAATGAGATACCACTCTTGAGAAACAGGTTTCATCATTTGAAGCGCTGTTCAGAGATACCCATCTCTAGTTAGTTCAATTTGTACCTAGAAACTGGTTTAGATATTAAGTCTGAATTCAACAAGAAATTGTAATCCAAATTATACTTCTTACAATCTTGCTGTGATATCTTAGGTAATTTTATATTTTGCCAAAATTTATTTTTATCCATTTCATTTATTGGAGACTTATCATATAGTTTTTGATAGTATCTATAAAAAGCTTCACATATTTCCGGAGCTTTAATATAGATATTATTCCCTTCTTTTATCCTAGAGATAATTTTTTTCCTTTTTCTGAATTTCATTCAATTTGCTAAATGTTTAGCCGCTATTCCTTAAAATCCCTGGAATTGAAATCTGCCCCTTAGATCTTCATCTGCCATTTTTCTTTTAAGAAAAAGTTCCCTTTCATTTTTAATCTTGATATATTCATTCCATATAGCTTAATTTGGATTTAATAAGTATTTTCTATACACATTTTTAAGCTGGTTTGCTAATTGTAAGTCTCTGTGTTTTACCTTTGTTTTGTGTTTAATCATGTATGCTTTAATTTCTCCTCTTAATACAGCCTTCCCAGCCTCACAAAAGATCTCTGGCTTTTGTTTGTATTCAGTATTAAAAGTAGAATATACGCGCCATCTATCTACTAACCAATTACAACATTTTATATTGTTTTTCATATAGCTAGGAAAGCGAAAGGAGTATAGATTTTTAGTTATATCCGTATTGTAGTTGATTGTTAAACTAATCATAGCATGGTATGATAAGATAATATCTGCTATATCGGTTTCAATATCAAGCGCAAGCAATTTATCTGCTATTAAAAACATGTCGATCCTCGAAAAATTTTTATATGCTTTAGACTCACATGAACAGCCACGTGTATCTGGGTGATGAAGGCGCCAAGCATCTTTCAGTCTTAACACCTTATAGAAATCTCTTAACAGTTTAGCTTCTTTTAAGTACCTAGAGGATAGTTTTTGTAGGAATCTATCCATTTCAGGATACATTGTGAAGTTAAAATCTCCTGCCACTATTAAATTCCTTTCTACACATTGGGCTAATTTGTTCCTAAGGTGCTGCCAAAATTCTATGTCTAACTTATTTGGACCATATATATTACATAATGTCCAAAAACTTTTTCCAATTTCCACCTGAATAATCATGTAGCGTCCTGATGGATCTAATTCCTTTGCCACTAAACTGTACGCTAATTTTTTATTAAAAAGAATAGCTACTCCACATTTCCTATTTTCCCCTGGTGCAGTGACTATTTCCTCTATCCAGTTTACTTTTAACTTCAAAATTTCAGGAGGTTTTAAATGTAGTTCTTGTAAAAAAATTATGTCAGGATTGTGTGCCCTTAGGTTTTTAAATATTTGTTTCCGTTTACTAGGGGAAGTGATTCCCCCTATGTTCCATGAAACTATTTTCATACTGTTATCATGCCTTTTAGTCATTTATAGCTATACCTGCATACAAGAGAGCCACCTGGGGGGAGCATTTGCCAGGTGCAGGAGTGGAAAGAAAAAAAAAAGGAAAGAAAAAGGAAAGAAAATCTAAAATCTCTACCAACAACCCTATTGATCATTCTCAATAACTTCAAGATTGATTTACATAGCTGTGTACATTCTTAAGTCTTATTTATCCAAGTTTGTGCAAAATGCTTTTGCTTCTGCAACTGTATTCAAGATAATTCGGCCCTCACCTTCTTCTATTATTATTTTGGCTGGGTATCTCAAATTAGCCTTAACTCCTGCCAAAATCAGCTTTTACAATATGGAGACATTTCTTTTTTTTTTTACAGAGGTTTCTGCTGAAAAATCCTGAATAAACAGTATTCGCCTTTCCTCTATCATGAAAGAGTTTATGTTTCGATAGTGACGCATAATATTGACTTTGTCTAAAAAGTTAAGATATTTTATCATAATCATTCTAGGCTTCTTACTTCCATCTAATGCTTCTTTACTATTGCCCACTCTGTGTGCCCTTTCTACTAATATTTTGCCCTCGTATGTCTGTATACCTAATAGATTGGGAAGTGTTAGGGATGCAAATTCGATTAAATCTTTATGTTGACTATTCTCTGGTAGGCCCACCTCCCTAACATTGTTGCAGAGAGATCTATCCTCTAGGTCTTCAATTTTTGCTTGCAATGACTTAATGGTATCAGTGTATATTTTATTCTGTGTTTCTTGATTATTACTCATGTCTTCTAGGTCAGATATGCGAGCTTCAGCTTCTGTTAACCTATTGGAAAATTGTCTTATCTCTGCAGTGAGACCTGCCAGTTCCTTTTGTACTAACTCAAATTTTGGTAAAATTAGTTGTGCGTGCTGATTAAACATTGTTTGTGTTTCTATCATCTTACTTGGAGTAATAGGTAGTTCTACAAAATTCTCAGCAGATGTTTCTAACGTTTTATTAACATTTTTTGTCCTTTTTTACTGGCATGGCTGGGGATCTTGAATTTGTAATATATTTTTCCATTAAGCTTGTGAATTACACGTGTGTTTTATTTTTTATAAAATAAAAGAGAAAAATATCAATTAAAAGTGTCTAATATATTAAGTGTACTTATACTAAGTGCTCTTTATTGTGGAACTCTGTTATCTTGTTATGATAGCCATCATTCGACAAAGTGAGAAAAACTAAAAAAGTGAAAATAAAACAACTAAACAAAAATATGTGAGTGCAAATGTGTTTTTTTTTGTGTATAAAACCCTCCCCTTTCCTTTATAAGGAAATACTTAATTCTGTGTGATACCCCTGCTATGCGAACCTAATTTATTATGGTTTAATATTTAGAATGCACAGTCTTAAATGACTGTTTCAATATTAATAGAACCTTAGATTTTACTAGACTCTACACAAAACAATTATCCGGACCTATATTTTTTACTTAGTACCTAAATTCATCTATTTCTGAGGTATATCTAGGTTCCTTTAACTAAAAGGTCAAAATCAGGATAAAATAAAATAAGATTTATAGTATTTGGCACTCTTTACTGGATGGCTAGACCCCTAGCATACCATAGTTTTATAGATGTTATTACAATCTTATTTTCTAAGCATCTTTATAATACCAGGTAGGAGAGCCTCTTCTGCCACCTTATAGGACAGCAGTTAACACCATTTAAGCAGTAAATAGGAAAAACGTCCAGCCCAATTATTGAATTTGAAACATATGTAACACTTATTACCACAACATACCACTTAATTATAGTTCTGTTTATTGTACTTGTATCCCTTTTATAGTCAGCCTTCTAATCAGCTTCTGTGTCTCTTCTGAAAGTAAGGTTAACCAGTCTGGAGAGGCACTCATACAATAATCATCTATTTTCAGCCCCTCTTTTTGTTTAAATTAAAAGAGCAGGTATTCCAGATATAGTGTCCGTGACCAGAAACACATCACATAGTATGCTAAACACTGTTTCTGTAATATCCAGGTAATTATTGACAGTCAGCGTCTATGCATTTTATCCCTTTAAGCATACATTGTCTTGGGCCCAGAGTGTATGAATATCACAGCCAGGGAGACTTTGCGTAACAGTTACAATTAATTGCAATGATTTCGATTTTTACAGCTAATATGCAGTGTACTTGCATTTGCCTTTACAGGTTTTACAGGTGTCAGCGTCAACTCGAGCAGTTATATTGCCAATACTTCTCCGCGGGAACCGTCTCGCCCAGGATACTTCCTGTTCGGTCTGGTAACCACTATATGGAAGATGGCAGGTAAAATTCTGCTTGGCCACGACTTGTTATCCACTCACTGTAACACCGTACTTCAGGATATGACTCCATCTTATTCACACTGCAGTTTGCACCATTCCAGTGTATTTCCAATGATTTACTCTCCCTTTGATTAGAGAATAGACTGTAGGGTTGCAGTTAGTGCCACCCGACGAGTGGCGGCTGCAAAGAGGCTTCCGAGCACCCTCTGATCTTGTTGGGTCCTCCTAAGGTTGGTAAAATTCCCCGCCAAACAGGAGCTCAGTGCTGGGGAAACAATGTCTCAGCGCTCCCTTGTCAGAACGCGGAGCAAGCGAGCGTGTGAGATCTTACACGCTCCTCCCACTCACCAGAAACCTCTGTCGCACTAACTGTGTTTCTATTACAAGTCGATATTTGCTATCTTTATCTAAAAACATTTATTTGTAAAATATTCTCAAACACTGCAATTTTCTATTACTAAGTTTGTTTCCCAGATGTATAATCTAACATTTATCAATGCTTTGCAAAACTGGAATAATCTATTTTGATTTAAATACCTTACATAATTTATCAGCACATATGGAAAAATCACCCTCTCATTTTTCCTCTAAATAAAAGATATTGAAAAACAAATGGTCTGAATACTGAGCTCAGGGGAACCCCAAATATCATATTAGTATGAATCATTTGTAGGCCATTTTTTACAGTGATCTCTTATGTGGCGCTTGTATCAAAAATCTAGGTAAAATCCAAATAGATCATCAGATTTGTCTTATTATGAGTTTGCACTTAATATATATTTCTGCCCTTTCATTTTAATTAGGAAGCAACTCTTAGCTAAGGAAATATGATTCTGAAAATGCTACTATATTCTTAACCTTGGATTAGTTGTAATAACTCCTCAAACCTGGACGTCAGTCTCTGGTTTAGAATATAGAGTATGGCACCCTGACTATCTTCTCTGTTTATTAGTAATATTTACAAACCATTTACTGGTATGTTCATTCTACCTGAGTTTTTATTATATTAAATAATCCTTACAAAACATGGAAATTACTTTGAGCTCCATTTAAACAGCTGTTTATCTAAGACTTTCTGCAGGATTATGGTGTATACCAGGTGTTTAAACATTGAGAAGTTTCCTGATAATTGCAGGCTTTTATAGCTTTCACCTTTCACAGAGAAGGTGCATACGTAGATTTAATAAACAGCAAGCACAAAAGTGACACTTCACAGCTGTTTAAAATCACTTTGCTACCAAGAATTATTTATGTATATAATATACATCTAGGCATTGTGCATTTTAGATGTAACGTTTTAAGAGGAGTCCTAGAGATGTTTTAAATGTATTAGAGTTTTCTTTTGTCTTCTTTGTTTTGTTTTATCTTTTCTGTAATCAGAGGCTTCTGGTTTAAAAAATAGTCCTGCACTTATCTATGTGGGGATTGCTATGTTCACCAATACAGCTGTGGGAATCAACGCTGTCACAGTGAGTGAGTGTGCGTGGGTGCACATGAAATGGCCCTTGTTAGCAGTGTTTTTAACCTTTTCAGTAGCAATTAATAAAGTACAGACTAGTTGAGTCAAAGCTACAAACAAAGCATTTACTGTTTTCAGACATAAATCATATGTATTGGTTTGGCCTTCAGGCTTAAGCCTGAAGAGTACATTTCCGATCACAGCTTATGTAAAAACATTTAAAGATAAACTATGACATGAGTAATGCTTTCCTCACTAAGGGCCTGATATTCAAAGGTTCTCCAGCTTGGAGAGAAATTGCAGTACAGACTTTACAATTACAGAGGCAGGAGTCGGCGCTAAAAAAGCTAAAATGTGTTAATTAAAACAATTTAATAAACATCAATTTAAAAGCAATAAAAAGAACAGATGTACAATATAAAAACAATTCATGGGGGGGCGGAGCTGGCCGCTGCTAAGATGGCAGCATAACTCCATAGCTCCGTAAACCAACATATATAAAAATATAAATAATGCATATTAACTTATAATTCCATCAGCTGGAACTAGTAAGCAATAATTGTGGGGACTGAGCTCACACCGGAGACTCTTCAGGACACTAAAGATCAGCAGAACACCGGTACCTCAGTGAGCAACGAAAGGCCGACCTCAGGTGCATCCGGAGAGAGGGACGGAGCTCAGCATCAAAAGGCAATTTAACGCTACCGGCACTAAACTCCGAGGTAGCTGAGGGGCCGGAGGTTGACCCGGATACACCGGGTAAGATATTCTAGCGCCGCGAAAACGGGCGGCCCGCCTTAAGATTAGTGGCGCATCAGCAGTCAACCGGATCAGTGTGCAGTCGGTGAGGGCGAACGAAAACCCCAATACAGGGCTCAGACAGGTCGGATAAGGGGAGTGGAAGTCCCAAACTCACCTAGTGACTGATAGTAACCCGGACAATAGAGGTGAGCTCACGGCACGGACACTTGGGCTGAGTTGAAGGGGTAGAGAGGGAGACAAGGCCTCATAGTGGTGACGCAGCAAGATTAAAGCTGCTACATGTGAGAGATAGCAACAAGAGGAGCTAAACAACAGACACCACACAGAAAGTAAGGGCAATATAAAAAGGCTCTTATCCATCCCAAGTGTTTATTCAAAGGGAGAAATATAACACATACTAGAGAGAGGAGAACAGCCCCTGTAGATAAGCACACAATCTGATCATAAACCCTATCACCAGCAACAGCTATATTTGGGACAGTGGCATATTCCAAAATTCCTAATTTAGAGATATAGAGCTGACTATACAACATCACTTGACAGAGACACTAGCACAAACAGCAACATTTCACAAGTTGCACTATTTGTAAAGACAGGGCCTAAAATGGCGTCTAAGAGACTAATGAAACCTCTAAAAGCTGCAAAGCATACACACATAAAAGGCCCTAGTGTGGAATCTTTTTTTAACTCTGCAAGCCAGCATTCTACCTCTATAGAACATGAACAGACTGTGGAGATGTCGCCTATCTCGCAATCGCCTATCAGACCTCAGAAGGAACCAGACACCCTTACACAGATACCTACCTCTATATTATCATCTCTGGCCTCTAAGCAGGACATTGCAGAGATAGAAAGGACATGTATGAGGGAAGAGATGGGGGAGCTCAAGCAAGACATGCACACCATTGGGTTTAGGGTTGATACCCTGGAAGATTATACAAACAATATCCAGGAAGAAGTAAATCAAATACAGGAAACCTCCGCTACACAAGCAGATCTAATAGAAGCTCTTTATGACAAAACAGAAGACCTAGAAAACAGAGGGCGCAGGAAAAATCTCTGCATCAGGGGAATCCCTGAATCAGTACTACCGAAAGATCTACCTACTTATCTCTCTGCACTATTTGCCCACTTAAGGGGTGAAACATCAACCAGGGAAATAAATTGGGATAGAGCACACAGGGCCCTGAGGCCCAGACCACCAGACAAAGCCCTGCCTAGAGACATAATAATAAAGTTTAAGCAATTTATGGAAAAAGAAGAACTCCTCAATCTATCCCGCAGAAACCAGCCGGTTAAATTCAGGGGCACCGTACTCCAATTTTACACGGATCTGTCACAGCGCACACTGCAAAGACGGAAAGAATTGGCACCATTAACAACCCTGTTATGGAGCAGGAAGATATTATATAGATGGGGCTTTCCTTTCCATCTATATGTCCTACACGGTAACAGAAAACTTTCTTGCAATAAGATCTCGGAGATACCAGACTTTTGTGCTGCTTTAGATCTGGACCCCCCCTGCCGATCCAGAAAATGAAGACCCACAGCCACTGCCACAACGTAAGAAGCGACCTAAAGACATCAGCAAAGGGCAAGCAGAGTCTTACACCACTGAGAACAACTCATCTACAAGACTCCAGCCACCGCAAACAAAAAGAATGGCCCAAACCTCTAGAGCTACCATAACAGATGAAGGATAAAGGTGCTGGTATACGTCCAGATGGGTAAAATCTACACATATAGACTTCAGATTTTAGCTGGTGATGAACTCTCTAGTTTAGCTATTAGTTATACTTTGAGAGGACTATCTTACCTGCTCCTAGAAGCTATAGGTATAAATGTTAAAATTATGTCTTACTTAAACTTATACTGTTGGTTCCAGGACTATGTTTAAAAACAATGTATGCTGTTAATGATATATACATATCGTTGGTTTACACCTCTATGTTTAATAACAGTTGAATACAAGATCTAGTACTAGATATATAGGTAATACAATAAGCTCTTTATAGCATCTTTTAGTAAGGTGTTGGTTGCATCCACTTCGTTTTTGCAATAGACACAGGATGAGAGAGGCTATTGTTATTGTTTTATTTTTATTTTTGGAATTGTTCTATTGTTTCTAGTGACATCTTTTTTGTTTTTTCCTTTTCCTTTTTTTCTGTTTTTTTTTTTATTCTAATTTGTGTTCCAGCTGCTGCGCTACCACTTGCATTTAGAACATAAAGCTACCCACAAGGGCTACCGCATAAACAGTTCCCCTAGTACAACCTATAATTTGGGAAGGTTAAAATGAGTAAACCGATTAATATTATTTCTCAAAATGCAAAGGGATTAAATTCCCCACAGAAGAGATCGATAGCACTATTAGATTTGTATAGGAAGAAAGGGGATATCATTTTCCTCCAAGAGACCCATTTTAGGAAAAGGAGCGAACCTAGATACTTGGGGACACGCTACACTCAACATTTTCATAGCTCTGCCGAAACTAAGAAAAGTGGGGTCAGCATTCTAATACATAAGGATACTCCCTTCAAGCACATACAGACCACATCAGACACTGAGGGTAGATTCCTTGGAGTGTTTGGGCTTCTTTTCGGCAGCCCAGTAACTCTGATAAATATATATGCATCAAATGTGCGCCAACTCCCATTTCTCAAAAAGATTTTTAATAAAATAATTGACTTCTCCAGAGGGGTGACCTTCATAGGTGGGGATCTTAACACTACAATTGATCCACACATGGATAGTTCGCATATTACAAGCAGACCCACAACTCATGCGACTAGATATCTAGGGAAATTGGTGAGAGACTATAACTTATATGATGTATGGAGGTTTGTAAACCCCTCCAAAAAAGACTATACTTTTTTCTCACCACCACACCACACCTACAGTCGGATAGACTATATTTTGACTAACCAAGTAGGCCTAACGACTATATGTAACTCAAAGATCTCACACACGACATGGTCAGACCACTCTGCAGTGATAACTCAACTCAATTGGCCAAATACGCCAATCCAACCCTTCACTTTGAAGCTAGATGATTCCCTTATTAACATCCCCCTGTACGCTGAGAAATTTACTAGTTCACTGAAAGAATACTTTACAATAAATACACAGGCAGATTGCAATCCATTCATGGTGTGGGAAGCACACAAATGCTATATGAGGGGCGAGTTCATCAAATTTAAATCGCACATGAAAAAAACATCCAGACAACACTATAACGACCTCTCGAACACACTATCCCACATAGAATATAAACATAAACAAGACCCACAAAATGAACAAGTACTTGGGGAACTACAAAAAGCCAGAGATGCTTTGAGAGATCTATTAACTAAAGAACATAATTTAATGACATTAAAACTCAAGCAGCGATACCACTACGAAAGTAATAGGAGTGGGAAATTACTGGCGAGGGCATTAAAACTCAAAAAACTTAAAACATATATACACGATATCAACACACTCAATAAACAAAATGTAAAAACTACACCAGATATTTTATCTCAATTCGAGTCTTACTATTCAAAGTTATACAACATAGAAAAGGAGGAAACACACAATACTATAATGCCTGATATGCTATCTTATTTAGAGAATTGCCAACTACCCCAATTATCAGCAGAACAAATTAAAGACTTAGAAAACTCAATAACGTCAGGAGAGATAATGTCAGCTATCAAAAATTTAAACACAGGGAAGAGCCCCGGCCCAGACGGCTACTCAGTACACTTTTATAAAACATTCTCCCCAATTCTAATACCTCACCTGCAGAAGATTTTTAATCAAATATCCAAGGACACCACATTCCCACCTAATATGCTAGAAGCACACATCACTGTACTCCCTAAGCCCGGGAAAACAGCGACCACCCCATCAAACTTTAGGCCTATATCACTGCTAAATGTAGATGTAAAGATATTAGCGAAGGTGTTAGCCGTAAGACTCAATAGATACCTGCCTGAACTAATACACTTAAACCAAGCCGGATTTGTGCCGTGCCGTGAGGCGAGGGATAATACGGTGAAAACCATAGATCTCATGGACTATGTTCATAGAGAGAAAATACCTGCGATATTCTTGGGGATTGACGCTGAGAAAGCCTTTGATAGGCTGAACTGGGCATTTCTGCGGCAAATTCTTATTAAATTTGGATTAGGACCGCATATTCTTAATAAGATTTTTGCACTATATAATAACCCCTCAGCTAGGGTTAGATTAAATGACTCCCTCTCGAATGGCATAAATATCAGAAACGGCACCAAGCAGGGATGTCCTCTACCCCCCCTGCTATTTGTATTAGCTATGGAGGTTCTGGCCTCCAAAATACGCCAAAATCCTGCAATAGAGGGTCTCAAGATCCAAGATATAGACTATAAACTGTCGCTTTATGCAGACGACATCTTATTGGCACTGACTAGCCCGCTATCATCCTTAAAAGCATTACAGCTGGAATTCGATCTATTTAGCTCTCACTCCTATTTTAAAATGAACACAACTAAATCAGAGGTACTGGGAGTGGCAGTATCTGATACACTCCTGCAACACATCAGCAAACAATTTCACTTCTCTATCCAAAAAAATTCCCTGACATATCTGGGTATACAAATAGCTCTATACATTAAATTATACGAAACTGTTAAAAGAGCTGCAAGTGGAGATTAATGGATGGAAAACCAAATATCTGTCCTGGCTTGGTAGGATACAGGCCTTTAAAATGTCATTCTTACCAAGAATACTATATTTATTTCAAACGGTACCCATCGCATTGCCTAAAGCATACTTGAATAGACTCCAAGCTAACGTAAACTCATTTATTTGGCAGAACAAGATGCCGAGGGTTTCAAAGAAAATTTTATACAGGGATAGATATACAGGAGGCCTGGGAGTGCCCAACCTCCTTTATTATAAACAAGCGACCATGTTAACTAGTCATAGACATTCAGATAATAAGGAATGGGTAAAGCTAGAACTTAATCTAACCTGTGCAGTTAGCCTGGGGAGCCTGTGTTGGCTAAATAAACCTCAAAGGATACTCGGTAGTTCACCTCCAAGTATAGTAGCAGAAACTTTTGATGTATGGGACACAATATTAAAAAATAAAAAAGACATCTCATCTATCCCAGGCCCATTAACTCCTCTACTGACAAACACTGATTCCCCGATAGGACACTACAAGATAGGGGAAGAAATCACGAACATACACTGCTGTGTGCCGATATACACAAGTTTAGATAAAGGTAGACTATTGACCAGAAAATAAATGACGGACAAAAATATTCTTGAAGGCCAGAACTGGTATGAATATTTACAATTATCATATTACATCAATCACAACAAGAAAAAAAGAGACTTACTTAGGCCACTCACCCCATTTGAATCAATATGCTACTCTCCAGGTACATCGAAAAAAGGGTTGTCCCAGTCATACAAGTTATTAGTGGTAATGCACTCCACCCAATTACCTGCATACACTAAGGCATGGGAGAGGGAGTTGCAAGGGTCCTTAACACCAAGCGATTTTTCAGCAAATGGGGAAAGCCCCATCTTCCATGAATGCTACAGAGACCAATATGAAATTGCTCACCAGATGGTACTTAACTCCCAAAAGATTATCTGGAATTTATCCAAGTGCTAGCAATCAATGTTGGAGGGAATGTGGACAAGAGGGAAATTTGTCTCACATATGGTGGAGCTGTCCCTTAATAAAAACATATTGGACCAATATACATTCAGAGATAGAGAAGATAATAACAATCCACTTAGAATGCAACCCGTTTGTGCTCTTGCTAAATAAGATACCTAAAATAAAATGCAAACTCAGGGCAATGCTACTGTATATTATGTTACATTGTGCTAGACAGCTGATCCCTAGGCTCTGGAAAAGGACAAGGATACCCAGTGTGCAAGAATGGAGAGAACAGGTTACTAGGGTGCTATCACTGGAAAAATATCATTATCAGCAAACTAATCGTATTGATGATTATCATTCTATGGTGTTTTTGTGGGAAAAGTATCTGGGGACAGTTTAGGAAACTCACGAACAGCATAACTACTCCAGACACTAATAAAAAAGTTGAGGTAGAGAGGAATGAAATAGATAGGGGAAAGTAGCGCAGCAGCATTTAATTTAATACAATTAAATCTAGATAAAATATTTGATCTGTTCTAAGCTGTATCAATGAACCCTGACTCAGTTGTTCAGAATTTAAAATGTATAATGTTATAATAAGGATAAGGGAAACAAATAGTTCTGTTATCACTATGTGAGCTGGAATACGTGATTCTGCAGAATGTATTTCTACTATTGTGGTATGGATTCCCTTTTTCCATTGCTGTTAACATGTTTAAAAAATCAATAAAAACTTAAATAAAAAAAAAAAACAACAATTCATGGATCCATGATGAGAGTACAAATATGATGAATTAAAAATAGTAGATTAAGCTAAAAGACAATGATATTAGAGCGCCTATTGAATGAGACCTAGTCTTGAGAAAGGCCCAATAAGGCCGAAACGAGTTGACGACATACTGGTGAGCATATTTTCAATATTAATACACTGTGTACAAACAGTTTTGCCCTATTTGTATTTTCTTTTCTTTTCACAGGTACTTTTACCATTTTTTCTGCTATTGTTTTTAAGTAATCTATTTATTTTGCCCTTTTTTTTTTCATTTATATTTTTTTATTCATCATCTACATCACCACATTAAATTTGGATATTTTGAATTTTTGTGAACCTTGTATATACACTTCACTTTTCGATTTGTGCTTTTTGTTTTTGTTTTTGGATCATTCACATTGTGCCTTTTCATCTTTTTGGAGCATATATTTTCACTACACCGGATAGGAGGGATCACTTCACTGAATTATTCATAGACTTATTTTTGTACCCCTTATCTGGGGTTCTTGGATTACCACTTTTTTACAATTTTCAGTTTGTGTTCATATTTTCACTCTTTTTAAAAAATATTGTTGTTGTATTATTTTAGAACTGTTTTAGTTTCAACATTTTTTGATAATACAGACTGTTTGTATTGAACTCCGCTGTGTACCACATTACACCACTGATTACCTTAGCGCCATTGGTTTTTATAGATTGAGAGACCATCCAGCTCAATTTCTCATTAAATAGGCGCTCTAATATCATTGTCTTTTAGCTTAATGTACTATTTTTAATTCATCATATTTGTACTCTCATCATGGATCCATGAATTGTTTTAATATTGTACATCTGTTCTTTTTATTGCTTTTAAATTGATGTTTATTAAATTGTTTTAATTAACACATTTTACCTAGCTACTCTGCCTATTCATCTTTTTTAGCACCGACTCACACCCCTCTGTAATTGTTTATCTTTTTTCAGTCCGCTAGGGTACTGTTCTGGGACCAGGCTTTAGGCTGTGCCATGTGCGCTTAGGACACTTAATCCTTTTTTCTGCAGTACAGACTTTACAAAGGCTGAACTTACTGAATATTCAAAAGAAAAGGGGCAGAACTCTCCAGCACTGCAAGATCTCTCTCATTTCTATTTATAAAGAAGAGACAAGCCCAGTGCAATATAGCACTGCATGTTATGAGAGTTTTGTTACACTTCTTTGTTACTTTAACAAATTAGGATCATTATATGAAGTACTGCTTCAATAAAAAAAAACTCTTATATTAGTGGGTAAAAGTCATAAACAGACATTCAAATACTTGCATGTCTTGGATCTTTTAAAGACTAGTTTTTGGTTCTCTCACTTCATATTGAAAAAGCATTTGACAGCATTAATTGAAGTTTTCTGTCCACCACCATTTTGACTTCACTAAAATAGTAATCAATATAGTTTTTAATCTGTACTAGGAATTATATGCAACTGTTAGAGCCAATGAGGAGCTTCCAGACAACTTCCCAGTTTGTAATGGAATGAGACAGAGTTGTCCTTTGTGCCCTTTACTTTTTAATTTATCTTTAGAGATCTTTGCCCAAAGAATTAGGGCTGCTGCAATCTGTTTATCTGCATCAAGTGAGTTTCTTTTTTTTAAGTGAAGAATTTTAGCACTAAGGGAGTTAGAGCAACTAAAGGGTTAGAGTAAACAAAAGTAATTATAAACCTTTTATATTTATAAGTAAAAACTTTATGTGTAAGAATATCATTCAGTGCAAAGCTTGCCATATTTTTGCATAACTAAAGCCGCCACTTCAGGGATTGCATCTTTGTGGAAATTGTGAGCATTGTCTCTTTAGAAGCTCATATTAAAATTTCTGGAGGATCGAATTGCAGCACTGCATAATATTCAAACACTTGAAAGGAAAATGGATATGATTAAACAGGTTGTTCATGGTTCTAGCAGTAGAGATTGAGTTGGAAGAGGCAGGACAGTTCTGAGCTGGTATACTCCAATAGATTTGCCAGATTGAGTGAAGATGTCGGGGATATCGATTCAGGCGTGACATAGTCAGAGAGGGCTGTTCTGTCCATCAATTCAGAGAACAGTGCACCAGTAACAAAAGCATACAAGTCTGGACCAAGACAGATATTGGTCATAGAAGAATCTATTATAAGGAAGGTAGATAGGGTAATCTGTCGTCCAGATACCTTAAATAGGACAGTTTGCCATCTTTCAGGGGCTCATGTTAGCCATATTGTGGAGTGTATTGATACATTGTTAGAGGGATATGGGTCCCTCAGTGGATTTGCGAGGTACACAGGTATGCAGACAACTTAAATACAATGATTATAAGATGCATATCCAGTTATGCAGATACAACTCCAAAAGGAGATTACTGAGGTACAGCAAGCCAGAAAACAAACTTCTGGCCTGTAGAAAGTCAAGAATGCTGATGTGACAAACAAGCCAAGTCCTTGCCTTCTGGTAACTGTTTAAATAGCATAAATGAAAATGGTGTCCACTTTAGTACTCT
The DNA here is from genome assembly GCF_027579735.1 of Bombina bombina. Lineage (NCBI taxonomy): Eukaryota > Metazoa > Chordata > Amphibia > Anura > Bombinatoridae > Bombina > Bombina bombina. Next base: position 651,643,213 of record NC_069501.1, on the reverse strand, counting down.
GTAATGGATTCTGCTTATAGTGAACAAAGGGTTGTAAACACCTAGGCATAGGGGAGGCACTAATTGTGTATTATTTCTGGGGGTAGTGCAGGCATACACCCTTGACACTCTACAGTCCTCAGGAATGTTCTGTTCTGCCAAGAGGAACTTGTCTCTAAGGAGAGGGACTGGCAACAAGAATGTCTGACATTGGGCCAGTAATAGCTCCCTGGAGTGATATTTCCACTGCCCCTATCTCCAGTGTCCAGTGGTGTGCTTTATGCCACTCCAGTCAATTTTTGGCATTGCTTATATTGATATGAGGCTTGTGTGCAGCTGTTTGTCCATGGGAACCCAATTCTTGAAGCTCCTGATGCACAGTTATTGTGCTGATGTTGCTTCTTCAGGCAGTTTTGAACTCTGCAGTGAGTAATTTGACACATGAGCAACAATTTTTACTCAATACGCACTTCAGCACTTAGCAGCCCTGCTCTGTGAGTTTCCGTGGTCTGTCACTTCATGGCTGGGCTCTTTTTGCTCCTAAATGCCTCCTCCACTTCACAAAAATTGCATTTGCAGTTGACAGAGACAGATCTAGTAGGGGAGAAATTTAACAAACTGATTTGAAGCAAAGGTGGCCTATGACAGTGCCACATTTAAAGTCACTGAGCTCTTCATGGCTAACAGAAAGTTAGACAAAGCCTGTAAAGCAGTCTATTTGACTAAAGAAAATGCTGTGCCCTTGAAATAAATTTACCATAAAACATTTCTGGCAAAGTCAAAGTCATGTGAAGTTGATGAAAAGACTGTGAAGCAGATACAGCAATGTCTTCGGGCTTAACTAAAGTATTTTTGGTGCTCGTAGGTTTTTTAATACGTTTTTGTAGCTGTATTAGACCACTCCTCATTAAATATGGATGTCTGCTGGTCATATTTAGGGCTAGATTATGAGAGTTGCTCTATTTCTTGCAAGCGATATTGTTTCCCATAGAACGCAATGTAAAGGCACTCCCACCAACATTAAAGCCCCAAAACTGGTCCTTTTTTTTATAAAAACTATAATGCCCTCTATTTTGAGGGAATTTGGGGCAGTTTTAGAAAGTTAACTAGAGATCTAATCTCTGGTTAATTTTCAGAGTGCTAATTGCTACTGCGAGCTTGAGGTAGCAATAACCAGCCACTTGTAATGGCTGGTTAATTATCGCATGCCCACAAATGGGCAAATTTGAACGTTTGCAGATGCATAATAATTTAACACTCCCCTTGTAATCTAGCCCTTAGTCTTTAGCCAATTCCTGCCACTTTCACCTTAAAAACATCTCCATAATTCAACATTTCCACCCACAACACACAACTAAGATTTTAATCCACTCTTATTCTTTCCCGCCTTAACTAATGCAACTCCATCCTCTCTGGTTTCCCTACCTGACCTCTAGCCCCTTTACAATCCATAATGAATGCCACTGTCAGCCTTGTCTTCCTTACACGTCGTTCTTCATCTGCTGCACCTCTCTGCCAATTCCTTCATTGGCTTCCTTTAGTCTCCAGAATTAAACACACAATTCTTACTCTGACATGCAAGGACCTCAATTGCACTTCTCCCCCTATATCTCAGACCTTGTCTCCAGATACTCACCTTCCTGTCCTCTTCTCTCTACTATCAACCTCCATCTCTCCTCCTCTCTTGTTACCTCCTCAAATTCCCGTCTACAGGACTTCTCCAGACTGGCCCCTATTTTGTGGAACTCTCTGCCTCGCTCCACAAGACTATCCCCTAGTTTTAAGTGCTCCTTAAAGACTCTGCCGTTCAGGGATACATACAACATAACCTTTTCTAACCTCAGTGCCTCTCCTCCTGTGTTATCCCCTTGAACTCCTTTAGCATATAAGCCTATTTGCCCAGCTGTTTGCAGATCACCTTCTTGAGAGCTGACTACAACAGTGCAACTCTTGGCAGGGCCCTCTACCCACTTGACCCCTATATATAAATGTTACCTCACATTTCATGCCTATGTTTATAGCACTATGGAAGCTGTTGACGCTCTACAAATACCTCATAATAATAATATAGCAAAATGGTGCAAAAAATGTTCATGCTTCAAGACTTGTATATAGTGTCACCAAAGACCTGAGGAGGCTTTTGCATTTGGGCATGCAAAGCAAAGCTGTATGGGCTTTAGTAGATACTACTCAAAAAGTAAGAACACTGGCTCTTCAGTTACAGAGCATGTAATTACAAATATAGGAGATGTATAGTCAGAAATCAAAGATAAAGAGGATATTTATATAGCACTGGTTTCAAACCTGTCCTCAAGCCTCCTCAAAAAGCCAGGTTTTTAAGATTACCTTGGATGAGAACAGGTAAAATAACCATGTTTACTAATCAGCTTATTATTTCACCTGTGCTCTAGTTCAGATATCCTCAAAATGTGGCCTATTAGGGAGGCCTGAGGACAGGTTTGAAAACCATTGTTATATAGGAACATAACCGCCAACTTAGCAATTCACAGCTCTCTGTATTATGTGTCTCTGTCATGCTCCCAGTTCCATTCTCAATTGTTCTCACTGCTGCTTTTCTACTTCCCTCTCTATGTGTATCTTTTCCCTGACTCCTTTTAACACTTTTCCATATTACTTTGCAGCCAGTTATTATTATTATTATTATTCTTTATTTATAAAGCGCCAATAGATTCCGCAGCGCTGTCCATGGGTACAAGGATAGAAGTACAACGGAGAAACAATACAATAAAAGACAACATTTTACAGATAGATACAGGGGGAATTGAGGGCCCTATTCCCGTGGGAACTTACAATCTAGATGGGTAGGAGGGTGGGAAACAGGAGGTGGGGACTGCAAAGGTGGGAGTGATATTAGTGGGGAGATGAGGGCAACTGTTGGGTTAGTGAAGTTCATTTGTTAATGAGTCGGGTGATAAGCTTCCCTTAACAAAAAGGTATTTAGGGAACGTTTAAAGGAGGAGAGGTTAGGGGAGAGTCTGACGGCTCGAGGAAGTGCGTTCCAGAGGGTTAGAGCCGCACAAGAGAAGTCCTGTAGTCTAGCATGAGAGGAGGTGATGGTAGAGGACGCAAGCAGCAGGTCATTGTTGGATCTTAGGGGGCCGGCTGGAGTATATTTGCTGATGAGTGAGGACAGGTAGGGTGGGGCAGCATTGGTGAGGGCTTTGTAGGTCAGGGTGAGAATTTTGAATTTAATTCTGCTGTGAATGGGGAGCCAGTGAAGGGACTCACGGAGAGGTGCAGCAGAAACGGAGCATCGAGAGAGGTGGATTAGCCTGGCAGATGCATTTAGGATGGATTGAAGGGGAGAGAGGCGGGAGAGAGGGAGGCCAGTTAGCAAGTTATTGCAGTAGTCAAGTCGGGAAATTACCAGGGAGTGGATAAGCAGTTTAGTAGTTTAGTCACTCAGAAACGGACGAATTTTGGAGATATTGCGTAGGTGGTTGCGGCAGGATGAAGAGAGCAGTTGGATGTGGGGAATGAAGGACAGATTTGAGTCAAGTGTGACTCAGAGGCAGCGGACTTGGGGTGATGGGGAGATAGTGGTGCCGCCAACAGTGATGGAAAGGTTAGAAACTGTGGTAGAGTTAGAGGGGGGATTAGACATTTAGATATTCAATCATTCTGACATTTGATTTGAGCCTCCACGTTGCTGATGTTTCTTCTAACCTGGTGTAAGAGTTGCTAATAAATGCATTAAGCAGCAGCAAAGAACCAGGCAGAGCCTGATCATAAACCATAGCAGAATAATATTTACAGGCAAATTCAAAGCTATGGTTGCAGGTGCATTCCTAACAACTGTCACTGGTGTGTTTAACGTAATAATTCTAAACAAGAAAATGGGTCTAAAATTATAATATATTTTGCATAGGTGATGTTTATTTCATGGATCTATTTTAGCATTTCTTTTCTGGCAAAGCATACGAACAATCAGATGTCTATTTAATGCCTGAAATAGAAGTAATCAAGTGATAATGCAAACAGCTGTGTGATAACCAGATATGCCTTTGACTATTCATTTGCAGCACATAAAAGCAGTTCCAGACTAAACAATAATGCTTGCCCAGAATAAAATGGAATATAACATATTTTTACAACTAGAGTTTTTGAGTTTATGTTCATGATTATCATAATAACTCAAACATAGCATCAACTAAAGTGTGGTATATTTTATGACCAATTTTGTCCAATTTTGTCCCTGAATAGGTAAAGCAACAGTAATTAGAAGCTTCATGCACTTACCCTTCTGCTAGTGCGTTACCATGGCAGCTGGCCCTCTACCATTATATTCTGAAGTGTGCAGGAAGAGGTACAGGCCTGAAAGTATCTCTGAGAATTTTATTTCCGTTCTTTTTATCTCATAATTATTCATCCATGTGGCAACAATGAGAAAGAAGAGCCCATGAGTTTATTTTGTACCATGGAAAAGATTTTTTTTTTTATAACCAATCAAGTTACTTTAGCATTTAATATATCTATAAAGGGCCAGATTACGAGTGGAGCACTAACAGTTTCATGCGAGTGAAAAGGGGTTTATCCAGGGTGTTTGCGCACGTCAGGTTTATTGCTCATAATAAATGTTGAAAGCAAACACGATCGCTTAAGTGTAAAATGAAGTCAATGCGCGTCAGGATAGCACATCCTCAAAGCTCTGGTTAACTGATTCGCGAAACTAAAAAGTATCACAAAACACATAAAAAATACATTATAAAGTACAGTTACACTCATAATAAAACTATCTAATAAAAATTATTTTTTTTAAAACATTGCACAAAAAATGTCTAAATATGTATATATATATATGTTTATATATGTGTACATATATATTTATATGTGTATATATGTATTTACAGACATGTATACACATATAAACACATAAATACATATGTTTACATATATAGACATGTATAGAAGTGCATTGGAACCTTTTACAGTTAAGTAGATGAAAACATTAAAAAGCATATTTATCGAATATTCATATTTAATAAAGTGTTATACTGTTTATTTACTGTAAATATGTCACATTACAATGTTCTTCACATAGGGGAATATTTTCTGTGTTTATAAAGGCTGAAACGATCGTCTGGGGTTGTTGTTTCTCTTGTTCAGAGGAGAATTGCCTGGTATTTCGGCACTGGACTGTCTTTGGGCAGGATCAGACTGATATGCTACAGGATATTTTTTCTCTGTGAAAGGGCATCAACGTGTGCTAAAAGAACGCGCACCCTGAGTTGTAATTGAAATGAACAGGCATGGAAGTTATTCTAGCTTTTGTTCTATCTCAGGAGTGCTGTTCTCTCTCTTCTTTGACATTTATGCAAATTACTCTTAGGTCTCCCTATGGGTAATGGGGGAAACCAGACGTGGACTCCTTGCACACATGCCCCTAGAGAGATGCAACTGCACCTCACTGATGAGGCCCACAAAGGCCAAAACGATCGTCTGGGGTTGTTGTTTCTCTTGTTCAGAGGAGAATTGCCTGGTATTTCGGTGCTGGACTGTCTTTGGGCAGGATCAGACTGATATGCTACAGGATATTTTTTCTCTGTGGAAGGGCATCAACATGTGCTAAAAGAACGCGCACCCTGAGTTGTAATTGAAATGAACAGGCATGGAAGTTATTCTAGCTTTTGTTCTATCTCAGGAGTGCTGTTCTCTCTCTTCTTTGACATTTATGCAAATTACTCTTAGGTCTCCCTATGGGTAATGGGGGAAACCAGACGTGGACCCCTTGCACACATGCCCCTAGAGAGATGCAACTGCACCTTACTGATGAGGCCCACAAAGGTCGAAACGATCGTCTGGGGTTGTTGTTTCTCTTGTTTAGAGGAGAATTGCCTGGTATTTCGGCGCTGGACTGTCTTTGGGCAGGATCAGACTGATATGCTACAGGATATTTTTTCTCTGTGGAAGGGCATCAACGTGTGCTAAAAGAACGCGCACCCTGAGTTGTAATTGAAATGAACAGGCATGGAAGTTATTCTAGCTTTTGTTCTATCTCAGGAGTGCTGTTCTCTCTCTTCTTTGACACACACATATATCTATATATATATATAATACACACACATATATATACATACCGTATATATATCTATACCTATATACAATCATATATATATATATATATATATATATATATATATACATTCACCTCTGATGAAGCGCAGGTCCGGATCCAGTTCCTTGGATATGTTTTCTCGAAGGAGGGATTTGCCATGGATCCTGCTAAACTCACCGCTGTACTAGAATGGCCTCAACCTACTTCCTTAAAGGAATTACAGAGGTTCTTGGGGTTCTCCAATTATTACCGCAAGTTCATAAAGAACTTTTCCCAAACAGTCGCTCCTCTCTCTGAATTGACTAGACGGAACAAGGACTGTAAACATTGGCCTCTTGCGGCCATAAATGCCTTTTCTTGTCTGAAAAAGGCTTTCTGTTCAGCTCCTGTGCTCCGCCATCCTGACCCTAACCTACAGTTCACCTTAGAGGTTGATGCCTCTGAGATAGGGGCTTGAGCAGTTTTTACCCAAAGTGACCCTCTGACTTCCAAATCACACCCTGTAGCCTTCTTTTCTAAACGTTTCACTCCTGCTGATAGGAATTACGATTCGGGTAATCGTGAACTCTTAGCCATTAAAATGGCCTTAACTGAATGGCGTCACTGGCTAAAGGGCACCGTCAACCCTATCCAGATCCTCACCGACCATAAGAATCTGACTTACTTAGAAACTGCTCATTGACTCAATCCTCGTCAGGCCAGGTGGGCCTTGTTTTCCCATTTTCACTTTATGGTTTCCTACCTTCCAGGAACCAAGAACAAGAAGGCAGATGCCCTTTCCCGACAGTTCCCTCACTCAAGTCATTCCTCCGAAGCTACTATCGAACACATCATACCCCCCTCCTGTGTGATCGCTCAACTCAATACCACTCTTCTGCAAAGATTACAACGTGCTCAGTCTAATAAACCTCCTGGTGCCCCCATGACCTCTGATATCCTCTTTGTGCCTCAGAACCTCCGTATCCCTGTGCTAGCCTGGGCTCATGATAGCAAACTCTCAGGACATCCTGGTTTGACTAGGACCTTCAGGCGTCTTTGCCAACATGTTTGGTGGCCTACTATGAAGTCTGACGCTCAGGACTACGTGAAAGCGTGCACAATTTGTGCAGCCAACAAGACTCCCCAATCCTTGCCTCCTGGTCTGCTCCAACCGTTGTCCATTCCCAAACGACCCTGGACACACATAACGATGGACTTCATTGTTGATCTTCCCTCTTCCGACCACCATACTGTTATCTGGGTTGTGGTGGATCGCTTCTCCAAACTGGCTCACTTCGTACCTCTAGCCAAACTACCTTCTGCTCAGGAATTGTTGTCCCTTTTTCTCTTGCATGTGGTACGACTTCATGGCATTCCTGTGAATATCGTCTCCGACAGGGGTTCACAGTTCATCTCTGCCTTCTGGAGAGCCTTTTGTAAGTTAATTGGAACCACTGTATCCTTGTCGTTTGGCTACCATCCTCAGACCAATGGACTAACTGAGAGAGCAAACCAGGATCTTGAAGCCTACCTCAGAACCTTTGTCAACACTCGCCATACCAACTGGTCTGCATTACTACCCTTAGCTGAGCTGGCAAGAAACACCCATTGGCACTTGTCTCTTCAGTGCTCTCCATTCCAAGCTGCAGCAGGTTATCAACCTTGTATCTTCCCACTTTCAGCTCGGTCCACTGGGGTACCTGCTGCAGACCGTCATGTCACTGATCTCACCACTCATTGGCAACGGATTTGCTCTCAGCTCCGTTCAGCTGTCTCTAGATTTAAGAAGTTTGCTGATTGTCACAGGGCTTCTGTATGTGCCATTCCAGTGGGTGAACATGTTTGGGTCTCCACTCGACATATCCGTCTACGTCAACCCTGTCACAAATTGGAGCCTAGGTTTATCGGTCCTTACAATGTCCTAAAAAGACTGTCTCCTGTTGCCTACAAAGTGGCCTTTCCGAGAATCCTACACATACATCCAGTCTTCCACATCTCACTACTCAAGCCGCACATCAAGATATTCGCAGCCTCAAACTCCTCCTCCTCCTCTCTTGATCCATGGCAACCCCGAATATGAAGTGGCTAAGATTCTGGACTCCAGATACAGGCGCAGACAATTGCAGTATCTGATACATTGGAAGGGTTACTCTATAGCAGACCGTTCCTGGGTTCCTGCCCGTGATGTGCATGCTCCATCTCTGGTCTCCAAATTCCATGCTGCTCACCCTTTGAAGCTGACTCTGGTTCCCGGAGGGAACCCTTGAGGAGGGGGCTATGTCATGCCATGCTGTTGCTAGGGGCATGGCGTCTTCCCCATGCTCGTTGCCTAGGGCTGTGTCAGCTCTGGTGCCTTTTCTGCCATTTGATCGTTCCCTTATTTCATTCCAGCTTGACCTGAAAATTCAATCTCAGGCGTGACAAGCTTGTTCTTCTAACGACCAACAGGATTTATCCGACTCTTCATATTGCTTCAAAAGGATTTTTATCTGATGTTTGTTCTTTTAGTATTTGTTATATAGTAAATGTTGCAAATTGTATACTACACTGTTAACTGCGCCTGATCAACGCAATTGCCACTTTGTATTCTTTTGCATTTTTTATATATACAGACCTTTTATATTGTTATTAAATTTATGCAGATTCTGCACAATATATATTTTTAAATTTGTTGTCACATTCACTTTATTTGACACAATCAGTTTATTTATTTGTTGCATTTTATTTTGTTGCACCATATTCACACTTAGTAAGTAGTTCATATTCACATTACTATTTTAAGCTTTCATTAGCGCCTATGATATCGGAATCTTTTGATTTCTTTTAGTGACCAAATTTTTCTAACTTAATCACTTTCACCTAGATTTAGAGTTTTGCGTTAGAAGGGGTGCGTTAGCTAGGCGTGTTTTTTTCCCCCGCACCTTTTAAACAACGCTGGTATTTAGAGTTCTCTGAAGGGCTGCGTTTTGCTCCAAAAAGGGAGCGTAGAGCATAATTTACCGCCACTTCAACTCTAAATACCAGCGTTGCTTACGGACGCGGCCAGCTTCAAAAACGTGCTCGTGCACAATATCCCCATAGGAAACAATGGGGCAGTTTGAGCTGAAAAAAAACCTAACACCTGCAAAAAAGCAGCGTTCAGCTCCTAACGCAGCCCCATTGTTTCCTATGGGGAAACACTTCGTAAGTCTGCACCTAACACCCTAACATGTACCCCGAGTCTAAACACCCCTAACTTTACACTTATTAACCCCTAATCTGCTGCCCCGCTATCGCTGACCCCTGCATTTTATTATTAACCCCTAATCTGCCGCTCCGTACACCGCCGCAACCTACATTATAGCTATGTACCCCTAATCTGCTGCTCCTAACATCGCCGACCCCTATATTATATTTATTAACCCCTAATCTGCCCCCCCCCCCACTGTCGCTGCTACCTAACTACACTTATTAACCCCTAATCTGCCGACCGGACCTCGCCGCTACTCTAATAAATGTATTAACCCCTAAAGCTAAGTCTAACCCTAACACTAACACCCCCCTAAATTAAATATAATTTAAATCTAACAAAATGAAATAAATATTATTAAATAAATTAATCCTATTTAAAGCTAAATACTTACCTGTAAAATAAACCCTAATATAGCTACAATATAACGAATAATTATATTGCAGCTATTTTAGGATTTATATTTATTTTACAGGCAACTTTGTATTTATTTTAACTAGGTACAATAGCTATTAAATAGTTAATAACTATTTAATAGCTACCTAGTTAAAATAAGTACAAAATTACCTGTAAAATAAATCCTAACCTAAGTTACAATTAAACCTAACACTACACGATCAATAAATTAATTTAACTAAACTATCTACAATTATCTACAATTAAATCAACTAAACTAAATTACAAAAAAAAAACACTAAATTACAAAAAATAAAAAAAGATTACAAGAATTTTAAACTAATTACACCTACTCTAAGCCCCCTAAAAAAATAACAAAGCCCCCCAAAATAAAAAAATGCCCTACCCTATTCTAAAATAAAAAGTTAACAGCTCTTTTACCTTACCAGCCCTTAAAAGGGCCTTTTGCGGGGCATGCCCCAAAGAAAACAACTCTTTTGCATTTTAAATAAACATACAATACCCCCCCCCAACATTACAACCCACCACCCACATACCCCTAATCTAACCCAAACACCCCTTAAAAAACCTAACACTAAGCCCCTGAAGATCTCCCTATCTTATCTTCACCACGCCGGGTATCACCGATCCGTCCAGAAGAGGGTCCAAAGTCTGCATCCTATCCTGCAAGAAGAGGTCCAGAAGAGGGTCCGAAGTCTTCATCCTATCCGGCAAGAAGAGGACATCTGGACCGGTAGACATGTTCGACCAGGCAGCGTCTTCTATCTTCATCCATCCGGCGCGGAGCGGGACCATCTTGAAGCAGCCAACGCGGATCCATCCTCTTCTTCCGGCAACTCCTGACTAATGAAGGTTCCTTTAAGTGACGTCATCCAAGATGGCGTCCCTCGAATTCCGATTGGCTGATAGGATTCTATCAGCCAATCGGAATTAAGGTAGAAAAATCTGATTGGCTGATTGAATCAGCCAATCAGATTCAAGTTCAATCCGATTGGCTGATTGGATCAGCCAATCAGATTGAGCTCGCATTCTATTGGCTGTCTGATCGGAACAGCCAATAGAATGCGAGCTCAATCTGATTGGCTGATTGGATCAGCCAATCGGATTGAATTTGAATCTGATTGGCTGATTCAATCAGCCAATCAGATTTTTCCGGCAGATTAGGGGTTAATAAGTGTAGTTAGGTAGCGGCGACGTTGGGGGGGCAGATTAGGGGTTAATAAATATTATGTAGGTGTCGGCGATGTTAGGGGCAGCAGATTAGGGGTACATAGGGATAATGTAGGTTGCGGCGGTGTGTGGTCGGCAGATTAGGGGTTAAAAAATTTTATTAGAGTGGCGGCGATGTGGGGGGACCTTGATTTAGGGGTACATAGGTAGTTTATGGGTGTTAATGTACTTTAGAGCACAGTAGTTAAGAGCTTTATGAACCGGCGTTAGCCCATAAAGCTCTTAACTCCTGACTTTTTTCTGCGGCTGGAGTCTTGTTGTTAGAGTTCTAACGCTCACTTCAGCCAAGACTCTAAATACCAGCGTTAGAAAGATCCCATTGAAAAGATAGGATACGCAATTGATGTAAGGGGATCTGCGGTATGGAAAAGTTGCGGCTAGAAAGTGAGCGTTAGACCCTTTCCTGACTGACTCTAAATACCAGCGGGTGGCCAAAACCAGCGTTAGGACCCCTTAACGCTGGTTTGGACGGCTAACGCAGAACTCTAAATCTAGACGTTTGTTTTTAGATGTTGGAGAGTCCTATTATTTTTCATAGGTTTAATAGAGTTTCACAGCGCAGTAACCAATATACCTTTTTTCACACCCATAGATACTTGGAAAACCTTATATGGCGTTACCACAGACACCACTTTCTATTCCACTGCACATAAGACTTATTCTATACTGGACTATATATTCATAAGCCAAATGCTTTAACCAGTTCTTAGGTAAGCTAGTATACATGCATGCGCGTGGTCAGATCACTCCATTACACAGATTCAATTGGACATTTGACCCAACTTGCCTTAAAATCCCATGATCAAAGCTAACCTTCTGACCGGGTTTTTTCCCTGCTTTGCTTGCCATGTGCTGCTGGCAGCCATTTTACTCACCTTTCTTGCTGAATCTGGTTCAGAGTGTGTGATGCTGCTCATTTCCTGCCCGCCCTCTTATGGCCAGACTGTTGTACATCATCCGTGTGAGACAGGTTGCAGTCTCGGAATTGTGATGTCATCAATTATTATTTAAAGGGCCTCTGTTCAGTATGTTTTGCCCTTGCGTTGTCTCAGACCTGTTTGTGAGTTCCTGTGTATTACCTGGCTAGTCTGACGTCTCTTCTGGTTCCTGAACCCTGGCTTGTTCCTGACTTTGCTGTTCTCCTTGTTCCTGATTCTGGCTCGGCTAACTACTCGCTCTGACTCCTGACTTGGCTTGTCTACCAGCTCTGGTTTTGACTCCTGGCTTGTTATTTGACTTGTGGACTTTTATTATTTTTGTTATTAATAAAGGTGTGATTATTTTTGCACTTCTTGTCTCAGTCTGATTCCTGGCACCCTGACATTGCGCAAGGGCCATGAATCCTGATGGTGCTAATAATCCACCTTTACCTACAATCATTTCCAGGATTGATAAACAGGATCACCGCTTGGATCAATTTGCACAAGCCCTGCAAACCCTGCTGACTCGCACAGCACATTTGGACCAGAGTGTCCAAAAAGTTATGGCTGCTCCTGTTTCTGCTGCTGCACCTAGTCCTTCCAGGAGCATGTACGGTTCTGCACCTCTACCTCAGCGTTATGGAGGCAATCCTAATCAGTGCAGAGGGGATTTGAACCAGGTGGGCATTTACTTTGAGATGTTACCTCAAGCGTTTCCCTCTGACAGAGCTAAGGTGGGATTTCTCATCTCTTTACTCTCTGACATGGCCCTTGCCTGGGCTAATCCCTTGTGGGAGACTAATAAACCTGTGATTTCAAATTACCCTGAATTTGTGGCCTCCTTTCGAAGGGTATTTGATGTTCTGGCTCGCTCCTCCTCTGCTGCCAAATGAATCATGTCCATTCAGCAAGGTACGAGATCTGTTGCTCAGTATGCCATTGCGTTCCATACGCGTGGCACAGAGGTTGGTTGGAACAATGAAGCCCTTGTTGCCGCCTTCTTCATGGGCTTTCTGATGTGATTAAAGAAGAAGTTGCTGCCAGACATTTACCAGAGGATCTTGAGGCTTTGGTGTCTTTTTTTATCCTAATTGACATCAAACTCAGAGAGAGGCCCTCTTTCAAGGAGCGCTTGTGGAAGCCTGCTGTACCATTGTCTTCTACATTGTCGTTCCCACCCATGCCTCCCTCTCCTCCCATGTCTCCTGGTCCCGAGTCACCAGGTACTGCTGTGCCAATGCAGTTGGGATTTACATGTCTCTCCATGGCGGAGAGGGTCTTTAGGAGGAGGGAGGGGATCTGTCTCTATTGCGGGTTACAGGGCCACCTTTTAAAGTTTTGTCCTACACGTCCGGTTAAACGCTTGCACCTAGGGTCCTGTCGGGGGCAGACCTTGGGTGGTTTATACTGGCCCCCGGAACTGCTAAAGGAGAAACCTTTGGTCACGGTTGTCCTTTCCTGGTAGCACACCTCCATAGTCACCCAGGCTCTTGTTGACTCCGGTGCTGCGGGATATTTCATTGACAGTGCTTTTGTATCACAGCACTCCATTCCTGTATTGCCTAGGTCCATTCCGCTTGCTATTGAGGCTATTGAGGGCAGGCCTCTTCAGCCTGCACTCGTTACTCACGAAACTGCTCCGTTATCCATGGCTGTTGGGGCTCTCCATTTTGAAACCCTCCAGTTCCAGGTGATTAACTCTCCGCACTTTCCGGTTATTCTGGGTTATCCCTGGCTCCAAAAGCACAATCCCAGTCTCGACTGGCGTAGGTCCGAAATTTTGTCATGGGTTCCGCAGTGTATTTCCACTTGTCTTCGGAAACCAGTCAAAGTCCTGTGCATTTCTTCGGTATCTCAATTGCCTGAGGAGTACCGAGAGTTCCAAGACATTTTGCAAGGTGCATGCCGGTACATTGCCTCCTCACCAGTCTTATGATTGTGCCATAGACCTGCAACCCGGAGCTATTCCTCCTCGGGGGCCGGGTTTACCCTCTCTCGGTTGCAGAGAATTGTGCTATGGAGGAGTATGTTGCCGATGCGCTGTCATGAGGGATCATCCGCAAATCCTGCTCTCCTGCAGTGGCTGATTTCTTCTTTGTGAACAAAAAGTGTGGCGAGTTAAGACCATGCATCGATTATAGGGGTCTTACTCGTCTTACTATTAAGAATGCTTACCCTATTCCGCTCATTACGGAACTCTTTGACCACCTCAAGGGAGCTACGGTCTTTTCTAAACTTGATTTGAGATGAGCATACAATCTCGTTAGGATTAAGGAGGGCCACGAATGGAAAACAGCATTTAACACCAGGAGCAGGCATTATGAGTATCTTGTAATGCCCTTTGGCCTATGTAATGCTCCAGCTGTTTTCCAGGAATTTATTAAAGATGTTCTACGAGATATGTTGCAACAGTGTTTTGTTGGTGTACTTAGATGATATCCTCATAAACTCACCCACTCATTGTTCTGATGTTACACGGGTACTTCAGAGACTACATGAGAACGGCCTGTTTTGTAAACTCGAGAAATGTGAGTTCCATCCGACTCAAGTAACCTTTCTAGGTTATGTAATCTCCATTACATGGTTCTCCATGGATCCTGACATGTTGTCTCCAGTCCTGCAGTGGCCTTGCAAAGTTGGTCTTCGCTCTATTCAACGTTTTTTGGGCTTTGCCAATTACTATAGGAAGTTTATTAAAAACTTTTCTTCCTTGGTCAAACCTATCACTAACATGACTCGTAAGGAGAATGATCCACTCTATTGGTCCCCTACTGCCAATAAGGCTTTTGAGAGTCTTAAGACTGCCTTTGCTGCCTTTTGTCTTTTGTTCTTGAGGTCGATGCGTCTGAGACTGGAGTAGGTGCCCTCTTGTCTCAACATCCTACACCTGAAGGATACTTGTATCCATGTGGTTTCTTCTCTAAGAAATTGTCTCCGGCGGAGTGCAATTATGAAATTGGCGACAGGGAATTACTGGCCATAATTTTGGCACTCAAGGAATGGAGGCACCTTCTCGAGGGTACTAGCGTACCAGTGCTCATTCTTACTGACCACAAGAATTTGACTTATCTATCCGAAGCAAAACGTTTGTCGCCCCGACAGGCCAGATGAGCGCTTTTTTGTCTCAGTTTAATTATGTGGTCTCCTACCTGCCTGGTAGTAAGAATGTTAGGGCTGATGCCCTCTTTCGTCAATTTTCGCCTCTGTCCAAGGAGGAGTCTGTACCTATTCCGGTTATACCTCCTGACCATATTTTGGCCACCATACGTACTAATTTGACTTCTCCCTTAGGGGAGGAGATCCTGGCTGCACAAACCAATGCACCTCCTGAGAAACCTAGTAGTAAGTGCTTTGTACCTGAGAATCTTCGAACTAAACTATTGCACACTTACCACTATCCTAAAGCCGCAGGTCACCCGGGCAAGAGCCAAATGATTTGGTCTGTCACTCGACAATTCTGGTGGCCAGGTCTTCGTTCTGATGTTGCTGCATATGTTGCCTCCTGCTCAGTCTGTGCACAGAATAAGACTCCTCGATGTCTACCTGTGGGTCTTCTTCAACCTATTGCTAATGGTGAGTGTCCTTGGACACATCTTTTCATGGACTTTATTGTCAAGCTCCCTGTTTCCAATGGCAATACTGTTATCCTAATGGTGATTGACCATTCTAAAATGTCACATTGCATTCCCTTGAAGAAGTTGCCTACTGCTCTGGAGCTTGCTTCAATTTTTGCCCGGGAGGTCTTCCGTTTACATGGGTTACCCAAGGAGATAGTCTCGGACCAGGGTAGTCAGTTTGTCTCCAGATTTTGGTGTTCCTTTTGTGCTCAAATGGGGATCCAGCTTTTCTTCTCCTTGGCATATCACCCTCAATCCAATGGGGCTGCAGAACGGTCTAATCAAGCTCTGGAACAGTTCCTCCGTTGCTATGTCTCAGATCACCACAATAATTGGTCTGAACTGTTACCTTGGGCAGAGTTCGCTCATAATAGTACTATTAATGCTTCCTCCAAGTTATCCCCGTTCATGGCGAATTATGGGTTTCAACCATCCTTGTTGCCGATTCATTCATGTCTCAGGGAATTCTGGCTTTGGTGGAGCATCTCCTGCAACTCCGTTCCATGTGGGTGCAGATTCAGGATTGCCTTCATCGTTCTATGCAGCGCCAAAAGTTCCAGGCTGATCGTAGGCGTCTGCCTGCGCCTTCCTACCAGGTTGGTGAGAGGGTTTGGCTGTCCTCTTGCAACTTGAACCTTCGTGTGCCTTCCAATAAACTGGCTCCCCATTATGTTGGTCCTTTTCGGATACTCCAACGGGTCAATCCTGTGGCCTACGCTCTTGACCTTCCTACTGCAATGCGCATCTCCAATGTTTTTAATGTCTCCCTCTTGAAACCATTGGTTTGTAATCGGTTTACCACTGTGTTGCCTTGTCCCCATCCTATCTTTGTTGACAACCATGAAGAATATGAGGTCAGCAGCATTATTGACTCTCGTATGTCCAGGGGTCGTGTACAGTATTTGGTTCACTGGAGGGGTTACAGTCCAGTGGAGCGTTCATGGGTTCCCTCCTCTGTTGTTCCTGCTCCCACCCTCCTCCGTGCCTTCCATGCCCATTTCCCCAAAAAGCCTTTTGTCCTCCCGCGGGGCATTGGTTATTGAGGGGAGGGTACTGTCAGGGTTTTTTTCCCTGCTTTGTTTGCCATGTGCTGCTGCCAGCCATTTTACTCACCTTTCTTGCTGAATGTGGTTCAGAGTGTGTGATGTTGCTCATTTCCTGCACGCCCTCTTATTGCCAGACTGTTGTACATTATCCGTGTGAGACAGGTTGCAGTCTCAGAATTGTAATGTCAACACTTATTATTTAAAGGGCCTCTGTTCAGTATGCTTTGCCCTTGAGTTGTCTAAGACCTGTTTGTGAGTTCCTGTGTATTACCTGGCTAGTCTGACGTCTCTTCTGGTTCCTGAACCCTGGCTTGTTCCTGACTTTGCTATTCTCCTTGTTCCTGATTCCGTCTCGTCTGAATACCAGCTCTGGTTTTGACTCCTGGCTTGTTATTTGACTTGTGGACTTTTATTATTTTTCGGCTAGATTACGAGTTTTGCATTATGAGTGAAAAAGCAGCGTTATGGGTTATAACGCTGCTTTTTCACTACCGCTGCTATTACGAGTCTTGTCAAAAAAGCTGTACCGCACACTTTTTTGGCCGTAACGCAAATTAACTTACGCAATTAAGTAAAGTCTTTATCAATGGGACTTCAATAGCGCTGATATTACAAGCTTTTTCTGGGAGGCCAAAATGTGAGCAGTATCCCGCTAGATTCGTAACGCAATCTAAAGTCAGTAGTTATGAGTTTTACGCTACAAAGCTGTAGCATAAAACTCATAACTAAAGTGTTAAAAAGTACACTAACACCCATAAACTACCTATTAACCCCTAAACCGAGGCCCTCCCGCATCGCAAACACTAAAATAAAATTATTAACCGCTAATCTGCCGCTCCCGATATCGCCGCGACTATAATAAACATATTAACCCCTAAACCGCCGCACTCCCGCTTCGCAAACAATAGTTAAATATTATTAACGTACAGAACAAGGCCAAGAGCACCGGACTATTAGTAAAATGCAAAACTTTATTTGTTCCTTTAAAACGGTTACATGGGCAAATCCCGGTTGCAACAATACCGGACAAGACAAACTCATGGTGTGGGTAGTCACGTACCCCTGGCTGACGCGTTTCGGCTCTTGTCACAATCGTAGCTAGTGGGTACCTGTATCCACACCTCTTAAATACAATTCTTATGAGGGGGCGGAGCCTGACTACAGAAGGAGATGGTAGTGTAACTGTGTCGCTCCATGCAGGAAAACAAACAAAGGAGATTATACACCTGCTAAGGATGAACAAACTAACATCTGCAGGTAATTGAAAGCACCCTGGATTGTTAGAGGGAGATACGGAAGCTATCGCCGATCGCAACTGCTATAAAACATGAGACGCAGTGAGGAGCCCATTCTGATAACAGTCAGAGGCAGCACCATCTTGCCAGGCCACGTGGAGTAGCGCTACAGTAAAGAGAACAGTAAGCCAGCGCAAACACAAGCTCCACGGAGGTAAAATGACAAACACAATTTAATGGTTTGAAAAGTCTGAGGGGACAGGGTTACTTTAAAGCTACCGAAGTGGGTAAGGGGATTCCCCATAACGGCCACGCTATCTTACAGTTACGCTAACACCCTGCCCTGATACTACCACTGATATGCAGACAGCAGAGCTGAAAAGCATTCCTTTTATATGAATAGATGTCCTCTCAAATGTAAAGGGATCCCAGATACGATCAACTTGACAATGTGAAGGCCAGAGAGCAAAAAATATAAAAAGCTGGAAACCCTCCAAGTTGTATATAAGGGAATAGCACATACACGGGGTAAAAATAGAACTTTTAAATATATCTTTGTTTAAAAGGGAAGAAATACCTATAGTAATTAAAAATCAATATTCAACGGATAACTCACTGCATATAGTGGGAGGAACTGACAGAAGAATCTAAATAAGAGGGTAACCTTCCTCATCACTGAAGCAGTTTATTAAAGCTGAGACAATGGCAGCTAGGAAGATGAATAAACCCCCTGCAGCTGGAAAATCGGCAGCGGCTAGTTTATTTTTTAAACCCTCTAAAGGAGAGAAAGTAATAGAGCCCCAAGAAGTAGAACAAGAAGGGGAGTCAGATTCAGAATCAGGAACACAGGTTTGCACTGCTGATACCACACCGGTCATGAGAGCTGATATTTTATCTCTAGTTTCAAAGAAGGATATTGATAGAAACTTTGAGAAGATGTGGAACAAGATGGACGCCTTCCAGGCTACTATTACTAATAGTCTGGAGGACATAAAGCATGATATGCTTGATCTGGGCACCAGAGTGTCTGCTTTAGAAGACAATGAAAACAGCGTGGAGGAAGCAGTATCCACTTTAACACAGCAGTCACAGGATCATCAGCAAGAACTTGAGATTCTCCAGGACAAACTGGAGGATCTAGAAAACCGTTCACGCAGAAGCAATCTCAGAATCAAAGGAGTTCCGGAGACTGTAACACAATCTGACTTGCAGACCTACCTAAAGCAATTATTCCGGGCAATTACAGGATGTCCAGAGGAAGACTCTTCAAATAGAAAGGGCACACCTGGCCCTTAAAGCAAAACCGAAAGGGGACTCCCCCCCCCCCCCCGTGATATAATAGTGAAATTACTCCGATTCCCAGAAAAAGAAGCAATCCTCCAAGCAGCAAGAAAAAATCCTACTTTCAAACACCAAGGTGTAGTGGTTCAATTCTATCAAGATTTATGTGTGCGAACGTTACAAAGGAGAAGCGCACTTAGACCACTCACCTCATTGCTCAGAAAAAATCAAATAAACTATCGTTGGGGATTACCTTTTGCCCTCCACATTCTTCATGAGGGTAAAACTCTAACAATAAAGGAAAGACAAGACATCCCTGAAATCTGCACATACATTGGTTTAGACACTCCAGATCTACCAAAAGATAGCAATCCCGAAGTAGAAAGACACCCCCGAAGTGAGGACAACAATAATAAAAGAGCCAAGTGGACCAAGGCATCTAAGAAGAAACCAAAGTGACTTCAAGAAGAAAAGGGGACTGATACTTTATCTACTGTAGTATCCTCAGGCCTTTTTCGGACTGACAAGTAACAGATAAGTACATAAAATTGTATATTGAGATGGTATTCTTGTTGCAATCCCCCCTATTTAGGAGATAAGATATCATTACCAATGCTGGACAGCTCAAAATGGGACAGTAGGATAAAATAAAATACTTTCTCTCCCATATAACAGAGACAGATGTTGATGGGTAGATATATACACCTTCCCAAAATGCTGAGACATGGTTACGGGACTCTGATAGACTAATTAGAGAGATTAAGTAAATTGAGACGCCGTGAGAGAGGTTACTAAGAGACGCTCTCAGGAGCTGCACCTTCATTGAGTTAAATTGAGATAACCTTTGTTACTATAGCCTAAATTACATAATGTCATTACCCTGCATGCAGTATCTAATTGTATTTCTTTTTGTTCTATTTTATTTTCTGTATTTGTTAAGTATATATGGAAATTGAGTGTTATACTCAGGCTTCAGGCCTGAATTGTTCTTGTTATATGTTTAAAATGTTTTAAATTGTTATATTTTGTTCTCTCAAAGTGGTCAACTGGGTTACTGATTTTCGAATGAAACCGTGTCAGTCCAAAATAGTGAGGTATGTAGTATGGTTTATGATATTAAGATAATTACAACTGTAGGCAATGTCTTCCACACTTACCATTCTCTCGCATAATGTGAGAGGACTTAACACTAATGTCAAACGCAAAATTGCCCTTACTCATTATTTACAACTTAAAGCTAAGATTATTTTCCTCCAGGAAACTCACCTCACACAGACTTTAATTCCAAAATTCTGGTATAAGCATTTCCGCACACACTTTCACTCCACCACAGACAAAAAAAAGAGAGGGTTCACTATCCTTCATTCCTCCCTAGGTTTTTCAAAAGAAGAAGTCATATCTGACCCAGAAGGTAGATACCTTATAGTTAGGGGAAGGATACAAGATATGAGGGTTACACTTTGCAATGTTTACGCCCCGGACGAGCAACAACATGCATTTTTTAAGACGATCTCACATCACCTCACTCAATGGTCTCAGTCTAGAACAATCCTAGCTGGAGACTTCAACATCTCACTGCCTTCTCATAAAAGAAAAGTAGGACATAGACTTACAAAGAAACAACAGAGACAAAACTCGATTGCCAATTTAGTGAAGGAGTCATTAGGCCTACATAACTTAGTAGACCCTTGGGAGATACTTTACGGACAAACGACAGACCACACATTTTACTCGCATGCACATAAAACATACACTAGACTGGATTATGTGACAATAAACCAGATTATGATCCCCAATATTATAAGCTCATCTATATACCCATGTGTTTGGTCGGATCACTCGATTGTGCAGGTAGAACTGACTGGCATAATCAACATTTACAGACAGAGATCGTGGACATATGATCCGAACATACTTAAAAATGAACATACACTTAACCAAATATGTACATCCATGGGAGAATATTGGCAAATTAATGAGCATTCTACTAATAACCCACTGTCTTCCTGGGCGGCACATAAACCTTATGTTAGAGGGATTCTCATACAGGAAAAATTGAAACGCAATAGACTCTCTAACAAAACTATAGATCAGTTACAAGGGGAAATACACACATTAGAGGTATTACATAAACAAAATCTGTCGGAAACCACTTTTAAACAACTCCAGACTAAAAGCACGCTTCTCGCAAATGTTTTAAATGATTCGGGGTTGAGAGCAATCCAGAGACTGAAAACAGTTTACTTTATACATTCAAACAAACCTGACAAGTACTTGGCCAATAAACTCAGGGAAAGAACAAAAATGCATTCTATCCCATGTATACAGACCCAGGGGGAACAACAGACATCAAACCCACAAGATATAGCAGATACGTTTGCAAATTTTTATGAAACATTATATGATGGTAGAAAAGTGGCAAGGTCAGCTAAGACACAGGAACTGATGACGATATTTTTGCAAAAGGCCAAGGGAAGGGCTATTAGTGACACGGATTTGGTAGGATTGAACGCAGAGATATCAGAGCAGGAAATTATTAATGTGATTAAAGAGCTCAAGATAGGTAAGGCAGCAGGACCCGATGGTCTACCCAGCGAATATTACAAATTATTTAAGAAGGCTTTGGTCCCGCATTTCAAGAAGTTCTGTAATGCTATCATGAAAGGGGAGGAGATTCCAATAGATATCCTGAGGGCTAAGATAGTAGTTATCCCCAAACCAGGGAAAGACCCCACACAGTGTAAGAATTATAGACCAATCTCCTTGATTAATCAAGATATAAAAATCCTTACAAAAATATTGGCCAATAGACTCAAATTAGTACTTCCAGACATTATACATCCTGACCAGGTGGGGTTCATCCAGGGGAGAGAAGCCCCGGATAATATTAGAAGAACAATAGACTTAACAGAGTACTTGAGGGATACAGGAACGCCTTCTCTGCTCCTTTCGTTGGATGCGGAGAAGGCGTTCGACAGAATAGATAGGTCATATATGTTCGAAGTTTTATCACAATGTGGTTTCAGGGGAGAGTTCTTACAGGCGGTCAGGGGAATTTACTCAGCACCTTCAGCAACAGTTAGTGCTGCTGGATATCAATCCAGATACATATGTATTTTAAATGGCACTCGACAAGGCTGTCCCTTGTCCCCACTGCTGTTCACATTATGTATCGAGCCGCTGCCGGCTCGAATCAGACAGTCAGAGGACATAAGAGGAGTTAAAATAGGGAGATCTGAATACAAACTTTCGCTATTTGCGGACGATATTTTGCTGACATTAACCAAGCCGTTAGATTCATTAATGCATTTGTATCAGATTTTGCAGGAATTCTCTGCAATATCGGGTTACAAGGTTAATTTGGACAAATGCGAAGCCTTGCCGTTAGCGATCCCCTCTCACACAAAAAAAATTAATAGAGGCTAATTTTGAGATTATATGGGCCAAACACTCCCTTCCATGTCTGGGAACCAAATTAGCGGACTCAATGGATAAATTATATAAACTCAATTATATCCCATTATATAAACATATTAGACAGGACTTACAAAAGTGGAAGAAGGGTAATTTTTCATGGTATGGCCGTTTGTCAACTATTAAAATGAACATATTTCCCAGATTACTATACCTGTTCAGGGCCTTGCCAATTAAGATACCCCCCCCCCCTTGATCTGCAGAAATTACAATCCGACCTCCACTCCTTTCTATGAGGAGATAGAAGAGCGAGAATTGCATCACAAGTTCTGGCCCAACATAGACAGTTAGGAGGGGTTGGGGTACCAAATCTAGCGGACTATTATCAAGCCTCAAGGATAGCACAAGCTTCGCTCTTAAGCAAGCAGACACATCACGTAGTCTGGACAACTATTGAGAAAGATCTGTTAGGCCAAGATAACTCAGACAGTATCTTATGGGACCCAGGACAGAGACTGAGACATGACAGTAGTAGAACTCCCGTCATCCTAGACACAATATCCTTATGGAAATCCCTCTCTAAGACCCAAGAGCTCTTGCCTAAACACACATGGATTAAACCCTTGAGATGCCTTTTGCCCAAAGAAACACAGAGACATATAGGTAAATGGGGAAACAAGGGGCTATATAGAGTGGCAGATTTTATGATAGGTGGCCGTATAATCATGTTTATTCAGCTACAAGACATTTTACAACCAGATAAATTACACTGGTACATTTATTTACAGATCTCGTCAACACTAAACAAATACGTTAAACACTATAAACGACAACCAAATACAACCCTGGAAAGAGTATGCAAATCAATAGATAGGGAAAAACACACAATATCCAAACTCTACACTGATATTCAGGAAGGCAAATATAAATCTAAGTCTAACATAGTTTTAAAATGGGAAGAGGACCTAGGAATTACACTTTCGACAGAGGAGTGGCACCAGATTTTCCATGATTCCTGTAGAGGCTTAATAAGTGCTGACCTCAGGGAAAATGCCATCAAAACGACATTCAGATGGTACCTTACACCGCTACATATGTCCCATTTCTCAAATAACAAAACCAACTTGTGTTATAGAAGTTGTGGAGAGAGGGGCTCATTTAGGCATATGTGGTGGGATTGCAGGATAATCAGACCTACGTGGAATAGGTTAAATGACTTACTGGGCCAACTACTCGAAGAGAACATAACCTTAAATATGATCCAGGCACTTCTGAATCAGGGATTCCCAAAGTTTATACCACCAATTAATAAATGTATTAAAATTATATGTACAATAACTAGGGTTTGTATAGCTCGGCATTGGAAAGAGGGAGCTCCTTCATGGCAGGAAGTAAGGGATAAGATTCAAGATGTTTATATTTTATCAGAGGGAGCATCAAGGATTCAGGGCACCGCAGATCAGTTCCAGAAGATTTGGTATTATTGGATCCTGAATAGCACCTCAAGAAACAGATGAGGTAGGATTTAGTTAGGTGGGCATAGTCTAACCTGACAGTTGGACGGACACGTGATTCATGGTACTTATGTAGAAACCCAGAAGAAGCTGTTCATAAGATGTTGTAAAATGAGAAACGACCACATGGATTAGTTCTATTAGTTTTATTAGTTTTAATTTTTTTTAAAAATGTATTGGTTTACTTGCTAGAATTTAAATATTATTCATAAGGTATGATCAAGAATATACAGAGAGGGCACATTTCTAACTATAAAGTATGTTGTTTAGGAAGAGTTAGGATAATGAACGTAGGTATGCATATTAACTCTAACTATTATCGATAAGACCCTAAAGACAAACTAAAAGTAGCTTCAACATACATGACTTTTGTATTATATCACTAAGTTTTTGTATTGCAATTTATATTAGATCAAATGATAATATGACTGTGCCGGATTGTAAAATGTATATGCCTTATGTTTTGCAATAAAATCTTTTAACATAAATACAATTCTTAAAAAGTGTTGATAGGTTAAAATAAAACATGTGACCTATTTCCACATCTTATGTATAAAACATTGTGTCTGCCTAAACTGGAGAGGAATAAAAGTTAACCCCTACCTAGCTGCTGTAACAGAGACTTAGTGATGCTATACGAACTGTCTAATTGACGACAATATGTCTGCATACTCTAATTGGTCACCCTAAGTCACTGTGTAAAAAGCTGTGTTTAGCAGTGCCTTTCCCAATATCTATAGCAATTACACTTTATCTAACTACTGCTGTATAAAGGTACCTAACCACTTTGCTTATAGCTAGATAGTGTTTGCTAGGTATTTGGTATTGCTCAAATCCCTATTCAATACACCCCCAGGCCTTAGATGTATAAATCCGATTTGTGAATGAACTAATGCTACATAAACACACTGAACCGACCATATTAAGTTCCTATGGCCTAGATTTAGAGTTGGGCGGTAGCCGTCAAAACCAGCGTTAGAGGCTCCTAACGCTGGTTTTTACCGCCCTCTGGTATTTGGAGCCAGTCATTAAAGGGTCTAACACTCACTTTCCAGCCGCGACTTTTTCATACCGCAGATCCCCTTACGTCAATTGCGTATCCTATCTTTTCAATGGGATCTTTCTAACGCCGGTATTTAGAGTCATGGCTGAAGTGAGCGTTAGAAATCTAACGACAAAACTCCAGCCGCAGAAAAAAAGTCAGTAGTTAAAAGCTTTCTGGGCTAACGCCGGTTTATAAAGCTCTTAACTACTGTGCTCTAAAGTACACTAACACCCATAAACTACCTATGTACCCCTAAACCGAGGTCCCCCCACATCTCCGCCACTCTATTAAAAATGTTTAACCCCTAATCTGCCGACCGCACGCCGCTGCCACCTACGTTATCCCTATGAACCCCTAATCTGCTGCCCCTAACACCGCCGACCCCTATATTATATTTATTAACCCCTAATCTGCCCCCCTCACCATCGCCTCCACCTGCCTACATTTATTAACCCCTAATCTGCTGAGCGGACCGCACCGCTACTATAATAAAGTTATTAACCCCTAATCCACCTCACTCCCGCTTCAATAACCCTATAATAAATAGTATTAACCCCTAATCTGCCCTCCCTAACATCGCCGACACCTAACTTCAAGTATTAACCCCTAATCTGCGGATCGGAGCTCACCGCTACTCTAATACATTTTTTAACCCCTAAAGCTAATTCTAACCCTAACCCTAACACCCCCCTAAGTTAAATATAATTTTATTCTAACGAAATAAATTAACTCTTATTAAATAAATTATTCCTATTTAAAGCTAAATACTTACCTGTAAAATAAACCCTAATATAGCTACAATATAAATTATAATTATATTGTAGCTATTTTAGGATTAATATTTATTTTACAGGCAACTTTGTATTTATTTTAAACAGGTACAATAGCTATTAAATAGTTAATAACTATTTAATAGTTACCTAGTTAAAATAATTACAAAATTACCTGTAAAATAAATCCTAACCTAAGTTACAATTAAACCTAACACTACACTATCATTAAATAAATTGAATACAATACCTACAATTATCTACAATTAAACCTAACACTACACTATCAATAAATTAATTAAATAAAATACCTACAAATAAATACAATTAAATAAACTAACTAAAGTACAAAAAATAAAAAAGAACTAAGTTACAAAAAATAAAAAAATATTTACAAACATTAGAAAAATATTACAACAATTTTAAACTAATTACACCTACTCTAAGCCCCCTAATAAAATAGCAAAGCCCCCCAAAATAAAAAAATGCCCTACCCTATTCTAAATTAAAAAGGTTCAAAGCTCTTTTACCTTACCAGCCCTGGAAAGGGCCCTTTGCGGGGCATGCCCCAAAGAATTCAGCTCTTTTGCCTGTAAAAAAAACACATACAATACCCCCCCCCAACATTACAACCCACCACCCACATACCCCTAATCTAACCCAAACCCCCCCTTAAATAAACCTAACACTAAGCCCCTGAAGATCTCCCTACCTTGTCTTCACCTCACCGGGTCCCGATCTGTCCAGAAGAGGGTCCGAAGACTTGATCCAAGCCCAAGCGGGGGGCTGAAGAGTGACGTCCATCCTCGGGCTGAAGTCTGGATCCAAGCGGCGGCTGAAGAACTCCATCATCGGGCTGAAGTCGGAAGTCCATCATCGGGATGAAGTCTTCTATCAAGCCGCATCTTCAATCTTCAATTGAGCTCGCATTCTATTGGCTGTTCCGATCAGCCAATAGAATGCGAGCTCAATCTGATTGGCTGATCCAATCAGCCAATCGGATTGAACTTGAATCTGATTGGATGATTCCATCAGCCAATCAGAATATTCCTACCTTAATTCCGATTGGCTGATAGAATCCTATCAGCCAATCGGAATTCGAGGGACGCCATCTTGGATGACGTCATTTAAAGGAACCGTCATTCGGCGAGTAGGCGTCGGTTGAAGAGGATGTTCCGCGTCGGCTTGGAAGAAGATGGCTCCGCTCCGGAAGAAAGAAGATTGAAGATGCGGCTTGATAGAAGACTTCATCCCGATGATGGACTTCAGCCCGATGATGGAGTTCTTCAGCCGCCGCTTGGATCCAGACTTCAGCCCGAGGATGGACGTCACTCTTCAGCCCCCCGCTTGGGGTCAAGACTTCGGACCCTCTTCTGGACAGATCGGGACCCGGTGAGGTGAAGACAAGGTAGGGAGATCTTCAGGGGCTTAGTGTTAGGTTTATTTAAGGGGGGTTTGGGTTAGATTAGGGGTATGTGGGTGGTGGGTTGTAATGTTGGGGGGGGTATTGTATGGTTTTTTTTTACAGGCAAAAGAGCTGAATTCTTTGGGGCATGCCCCGCAAAGGGCCCTTTTCAGGGCTGGTAAGGTAAAAGAGCTTTGAACTTTTTTATTTTAGAATAGGGTGGGGCATTTTTTGATTTTGGGGGGCTTTGTTATTTTATTAGGGGGCTTAGAGTAGGTGTAATTAGTTTAAAATTGTTGTAATATTTTTTGTAACTTAGTTCTTTTTTATTTTTTGTACTTTAGTTGGTTTATTTAATTGTATTTATTTGTAGGTATTTAATTTAATTAATTTATTGATAGTGTAGTGTTAGGTTTAATTATAGATAATTGTAGGTATTGTATTTAATTAATTTATTGATAGTGTAGTGTTAGGTTTAATTGTAACTTAGGTTAGGATTTATTTTACAGGTAATTTTGTAATTATTTTAACTATTTTAGCTATTAAATAGTTATTAACTATTTAATAGCTATTGTACCTGGTTAAAATAAATACAAAGTTGCCTGTAAAATAAATATTAATCCTAAAATAGCTATAATATAATTATAATTTATATTGTAGCTATATTAGGGTTTATTTTACAGGTAAGTATTTAGCTTTAAATAGGAATAATTTATTTAATAAGAGTTAATTTATTTCGTTAGATAAAAATTATATTTAACTTAGGGGGGTGTTAGTGTTAGGGTTAGACTTAGCTTTAGGGGTTAATCCATTTATTACAGTAGCGGCGAGATTCGGTCGGCAGATTAGGGGTTAATAATTGAAGTTAGGTGTCGGCGATGTTAGGGAGGGCAGATTAGGGGTTAATACTATTTATTATAGGGTTATTGAGGCGGGAGTGAGGTGGATTAGGGGTTAATAACTTTATTATAGTAGCGGTGCGGTCCGCTCGGCAGATTAGGGGTTAATAAGTGTAGGCAGGTGGAGGCGACGTTGTGGGGGGCAGATTAGGGGTTAATAAATATAATATAGGGGTCGGCGGTGTTAGGGGCAGCAGATTAGGGGTACACAGGGATAATGTAGGTAGCGGCGGTTTACGGAGCGGCAGATTAGGGGTTAAAAAAAATATGCAGGTGTCAGCGATAGCGGGGGCGGCAGATTAGGGATTAATAAGTGTAAGGTTAGGGGTGTTAGAGTCGGGGTACATGTTAGAGTGTGTTGATTCCCCATAGAAAACAATGGGGCTGCGTTAAGAGCTCAACGCTGCTTTTTTGCAGGTGTTAGGTTTTTTTTCAGCTCAAAATGCCCCATTGTTTTCTATGGGGATATCGTGCACGAGCACGTTTTTGAAGCTGGCCGCGTCCGTAAGCACCGCTGGTATCTAGAGTTGCAGTGGCGTTAAATTATGCTCTACGTTCCCTTTTTGGAGCCTAACGCAGTGAAAACCCAGCCATTCTGTGAACTCTAAATACCAGCGGTATTTAAAAGGTGCGGGAGAAAAAAAGCATGCGTAGCTAACGCACCCCTTTGGCCGCCAAACTCTAAATCTAGCCGTATATTAATAATGCTCTCTTACAGGTGATAGCCTGTGTTGAATATTTTTACATTATTGGTATTATTTATTTGTGTGAACATTTGTAGCTACAGATATATGATTAAATATATAGCTGTGATCAGATATCTCTATAAAATATTGGACTGAGCTAGCTCCCACTGAAACCGAAAAGATGAGACAAGGGTTGAAAATAATAGAGATACTCATGAGAGTGAGTGGGTATAAGTATATTCTACCTTAAATTTTAAATATTAAATTTTAAACCACTCTGAATAAATTATTCATGTGTGTAAATTTAGGAGGTAATGCTACCCACTGATGTTGGATAGTATTCAAACCTGCAGAAGTTGGTCAATAAGGAATATAAGTCCCCATCTATTAATGGTATACTCACTCATACCCCGGTACCAAGGTTTGAGAATGGAGAGAGAATTGAAAAGGACCCCTACACAATATATGTATCACACCTATATTAGGTAATATATTTATATTTTTGGTTAGATATATTTGGTTATATATTACCCCCCAATTATCATTTGATTCACTTTCATTGGGTTAGTATAGTGTGTGATGGTTATCTCCAGTGGTTTATCAGGTCAAATTCAGAATTGAATTCACAGGGTACCCTTGTGTTGAGTCTGTGGATCCAATAGACCTCCCACTTGGATAGCAAGATATCACGATCACCTCCCCTGGCATCCTTTTTAACCACCTCAATCACAGTCCAGACTAATGGCTCTGGATTTTTATTGTGTTGAAGCTTGAAGTGTTGTATCATTAGAGTAGTTAAGTCTCCTTGTTTGATGTCTCTTATGTGTTTGCGGATTCTGGTCCTGACCTCACGTGTGGTTAGTCCCACATATTGCATATTGCAAAGCTGGCAGTTTAGGAGATAAATCACATACACTGACCTGCAGTTGAAGCAAGCATTGTGTTCAAAGGTCTCCCCTGTGTAAGAACTACTAAATCCATTGCCTACCTTTACGTGATCACACGCAATGCAGTTGGCATAGCTGCACCTGTAGACACCCTTTACACTCAACCAAGAGGACTCTCTCCTGTCCCGATCTATACTTTTAAGTTGAGTGGGAGCTAGTTGATTGCCCAGGGTCCTACCCCTCTTGTATGCAAAGCGGCAACCTTTGGGGATCAGCTCATTCAGATCATCATCAGCCCTTAACATCGTTAAATGTTTACGTACGATGTTACAGACCTGATGATATTGCCTACTGTACTGGGTGACAAATACTATTTTTTTGTCATTTTCGCTCAAAATACCTGTTCTTTGTTTGTCCTTGAGGAGGTCCGATCTATTTAATCCTGCTACCTCCTCCTGTACACCTAGAATCGCATTTCTAGAGTACCCCCTTGCAATAAATAAGTTTGTAAGGTCTTCGGCATGTTTATTGAAATCCATTTCACTTGAGCAGTTTCGCTTAACCCTGATATATTGACCCTTCAATACTGATCTGAAAACTCGTTTGGGATGGCCTCTACGAGCATGTAAAAGGGTATTTCCTGTGATGGGTTTCCTATACAATACCACCATCACTTTTTTATCCCTTTCACCCTTCAACACTACATCTAGGTAGTTAATACTGGCCTCACCAAACTCAAATGTGAATTGAAGGCCAGCCTCATTGACATTAAGGCTCTGCACAAACTCGCTTGCTGTATCCCTACCTCCCCTCCAGATGATCAGGAGTTCATCAATAAAACGGCGGTAATATGCCACATGTGACTTGTATGCATTTCTATCCCCAAAGATGTGGCACAGCTCCCACCAACCCATGTATAGGTTTGCGTAGGACAGGGCAAATTTGGCCCCCATTGCTGTGCCACACCTCTGGAGATAGAACACTCCTTCAAAGCTGAAATAGTTGTGAGTCAAAAGGTATTTTGTAACCCTCAAAACAAACTGTATATAGTTAGTATCATGAACAAATTCTCTATTTAGGAAGAAGGCAATGGCCTCAAGTCCGAAATCATGTGGTATTGATGAATACAACGCCTTGACGTCTATAGTCAACCAGCCATAGTCCTCTTCCCAAACCACTTGCTCAATCTCATTCAGCAACTGTTTGGTGTCACGTAAAAAACTCATTAGTTTAACCACCATTGGCTGAAGTATGGAGTCAAGCCATTCTGAGAGTGGCTCTAATAGAGAACCTATCCCACTAATGATAGGTCTCCCCTCCACATTTTCCAAGCTCTTGTGCACTTTAGGTAGATGGTTAAATATAGCTATTCTCGGGTGAGACGGGTACAGAAAATCACAATTGTTTTGGTCAAAAAATTTACCATCATCAATGAGATCCAAAAGTTCTTTTTGGAATGTCTTTGTAGGATCAATAGTCAATACGGCATACTGGGAGGGGTCCTCTAGTTGTCTATGAGCTTCCTGTACGAAGTACTCCCTGCTCATGACAACTATGGACCCACCCTTATCAGCTGCTCTAATGACCAGGTTATGGTTACTTTCCAACCTGGTCAGAGCTGCTTTTTCCCTGGCCGTTAAATTGCCTTGCACATTTCTAGCTGTTGTATAAGCTAATTTTGTTAAATCAGACTCTACCCTTTTCTGAAATTTTTCCAGGGTGGGACCCCTCGATTGTATAGGGTAGAATGTTGATGGTCTTTTTAATTTGGGATGATGCGGGGTGTCTGAATCCATCAGTCCATCCTCCTCAATAAATCCCTCTGCTTGAAGTGTTTCAAGACTCACTATATCACAACATTCATTAAAAGAGAGCCCTAGGCCTTTTCTCTGTAGTAATTTGGGAGATTCTTCAATATTAGTATTCATATTAACAGACTTAAAGTGTTTTTTGAGGGTTAATGTTCTAATCAATTTATTCACATCAATTAACATTTGAAACAAATTAAAATCCTGTGTGGGCACAAAACTGAGCCCCAAGCTCAATACTTTTTCCTCTGTTTTGTCAAGAACATAATTAGATAAATTAATAATCGGGGTTAGTTGTACTTGCTCTGCTGCCTGCCTCTGCGTTCCGGATACCTTGCTTTTGAATGCTCTCCACCTCTCCCCCCCCCTTCGGGTCCTATGGGGGCCCTTGAAAAAACCTGCTCCAGTTCTCCCTTTTCTAAATCTAATGTGGCTGAAGGGGCGGTTGTTCTTGATGCCTGTACGCCCTCCAGGTCATGATACTTTGAACCTCTACCTCTTCCCCTTCCTCTGCCTCTGCCCCTCTGGGTTGGTTTAGGTTTAGGTGTACTTGATGTTATTAATATTAGTGTAATAAAAGACTGAGTGCCTTCCTCTCCTGAAGAGGAACCCCCTACAATGTGTCTCATCCTGAGATTCTATCTCAGTATCAGAAAATTTTACCTTTTTTTTGTGAGGTTTTGTTCTTTGAGAAGACTGGGTTCCCTTGGTCCTTGCCTTTCTGTTGTCTCTTATATCTAAAGGATTGTGCCCTGGTTTTTCTATGCCAGATATATACCTTATTTTCGTCATAATCATTCTGGTCTCTTAGGTATTTGTCATGCTTTTTGGTCATAATGGTATCTTTAGCTTCAGCTAAACTGTTCTGTAAAATCCTGTCATATTGTGCATATTTCAACTCTAGACTACGTATGCTAAGTTCGGTTTGCAACAACTCTATTTCCAAAGATACATTCAACAACTGTTTTTGCTTAAGTTCAATCAACATATTCATTAAACGACTCGAACAGTCTGTAAGAATCTGGTTCCATGCATTAATAAAGTCCAGATCTTCAACCGGAAAGGTTAGAAATTTATTAATACGTAGACCTCTTGGTATTATCCCAAGCTTCAGATATTTTTGCATGGTCCAGATGTCCCATTTTAAACGACACTCTTTGATCATAAGGGCCTCTGTCTCCTCAAAGAGTTTGCCCAGAGAAAACTTAGAACGGTCTGTATTGAATAAATTCTCAATTTCTATCTCATCTCCACGTCTGTCCTCCAGACTAGATAGTGAATAGTAGGTGTTTTTGACCAAAACACTTGTTATTTTCTGTACCCGCCTCACCCGAGAATAGCTATATTTAACCATCTACCCTAAGGTGCACAAGAGCTTGGAGAATGTGGAGGGGAGACCTATTATTAGTGGGATAGGTTCTCTATTAGAGCCATTCTTAGAGTGGCTTGACTCCATACTTCAGCCAATGGTGGTTAAACTAATGAGTTTTTTACGTGACACCAAACAGTTGCTGAATGAGATTGAGCAAGTGGTTTGGGAAGAGGACTATGGCTGGTTGACTATAGACGTCAAGGCGTTGTATTCATCAATCCCACATGATTTGGGACTTGAGGCCATTGCCTTCTTCCTAAATAGAGAATTTGTTCATGATACTAACTATATACAGTTTGTTTTGAGGGTTACAAAATACCTTTTGACTCACAACTATTTCAGGAGCTGTGCCACATCTTTTGGCCTTCAATTCACATTTGAGTTTGGTGAGGCCAGTATTAACTACCTAGATGTAGTGTTGAAGGGTGAAAGGGATAAAAAAGTGATGGTGGAATTGTATAGGAAACCCATCACAGGAAATACCCTTTTACATGCTCGTAGTGGCCATCCCAAACGAGTTTTCAGATCAGTATTGAAGGGTCAATATATCAGGGTTAAGCGAAACTGCTCAAGTGAAATGGATTTCAATAAACATGCCGAAGACCTTACGAACAGATTTATTGCAAGGGGGTACTCTAGAAATGTGATTCTAGGTGTACAGGAGGAGGTAGCAGGATTAAATAGATCGGACCTCCTCAAGGACAAACAAAGAACAGGTATTTTGAGTGAAAATGACAAAAAAATTGTATTTGTCACCCAGTACAGTAGGCAATATCATCAGGTCTGTAACATCGTACGTAAACATTTAACGATGTTAAGGGCTGATGATGATCTGAATGAGCTGATCCCCAAAGGTTGCCGCTTTGCATACAAGAGGGGTAGGACCCTGGGCAATCAACTAGCTCCCACTCAACTTAAAAGTATAGATCGGGACAGGAGAGAGTCCTCTTGGTTGAGTGTAAAGGGTGTCTACAGGTGCAGCTATGCCAACTGCATTGCGTGTGATCACGTAAAGGTAGGCAATGGATTTAGTAGTTCTTACACAGGGGAGACCTTTGAACACAATGCTTGCTTCAACTGCAGGTCAGTGTATGTGATTTATCTCCTAAACTGCCAGCTTTGCAATATGCAGTATGTCGGACTAACCACACGTGAGGTCAGGACCAGAATCCGTGAACACATAAGAGACATCAAACAAGGAGACTTAACTACTCCAATGATACAACACTTAAATCGTCAACACAATAAAAATCCAGAGCCATTAGCCTGGACTGTGATTGAGGTGGTTAAAAAGGATGCCAGGGGAGGTGATTGTGATATTTTGCTATCCAAGAGGGAGGTCTATTGGATCCACATACTCAACACAAGGGTACCCTGTGGATTCAATTCTGAATTTGACCTGATAAACCACTGGAGATAACCATCACACACTATACTAACCCAATGAAAGTGAATCAAACGATAATTGGGGGGGTGGGGGGTAAAATATAACCAAATATATCAAACCAAAAATATAAATATATTACCTAATATAGGTGTGATACATATATTGTGTAGGGGTCCTTTTCAATTCTCTCTCCATTCTCAAACCTTGGTACCGGGGTATGAGTGAGTATACCGTTAATAGATGGGGACTTATATTCCTTATTGACCAACTTCTGCAGGTTTAATACTATCCAACATCAGAGGGTAGCATTACCTCCTAAATTTACACACATGAATAATTTATTCAGAGTGGTTTAAAATTTAATATTTAAAATTTAAGGTAGAATATACTTATACCCACTCACTCTCATGAGTATCTCTATTATTTTCAACCCTTGTCTCATCTTTTCGGTTTCAGTGGGAGCTAGCTCAGTCCAATATTTTATAGAGATATATGATCACAGCTATATATTTAATCATATACAACATTTAGCAAGTATATATCTGTAGCTACAAATGTTCACACATATAAATAATACCAATAATGTAAAAATATTCAACACAGGCTATGACCTGTAAGAGAGCATTATTAATATAGGAACTTAATATGGTCGGTTCAGTGAGTTTATGAAGCATTAGTTCATTCACAAATCGGATTTATACATCTAAGCCTGGGGGTGTATTGAATAGGGATTTGAGCAATACCAAATACCTAGCAAACACTATCTAGCTATAAGCAAAGTGGTTAGGTACCTTTATACAGCAGTAGTTAGATAAAGTGTAATTGCTATAGATATTGGGAAATGCACCGCTAAACACAGCTTTTTACACAGTGACTTAGGGTGACCAATTAGAGTATGCAGACATATTGTCGTCAATTAGACAGTTCGTATAGAATCACTAAGTCTCTGTTACAACAGCTAGGTAGGGGTTAACTTTTATTCCTCTCCAGTTTAGGCAGACACAATGTTTTATACATAAGGTGTGGAAATAGGTCACGTGTTTTATTTTAACCTATCAACACTTTTTAAGAATTGTATTTAAGAGGTGTGGATACAGGTACCCAATAGCTACGATTACGGCAAGAGCCAAAACGCGTCAGCCAGGGGTACGTGACTACCCACACCATGAGTTTGTCTTGTCCGGTATAGTTGCAACCGGGATTTGCCCATGTAACCGTTTTAAAGGAACAAATAAAGTTTTGTATTTTACTAATAGTCCGGTGCTCTTGGCCTTGTTCTGTACGTTTGACTGTGGATTCTAACAAAGGGCACGGACTACATTGGCTGTGGGGCCCTGTTCTCTTTTGCTGCATTGGGAACACTCACGGAGCGTATTGCTTCACGACTCCGCCCTCCCTCAATACACATACGCTGCATACGGGACGTCACTGGAGCAAAGCGTCTCAGCAGGTTCATCACACACGCGGACTGTTTGGATGGCGTGCTGAAAG
This sequence comes from Bombina bombina, assembly GCF_027579735.1. Classification (NCBI taxonomy): domain Eukaryota; kingdom Metazoa; phylum Chordata; class Amphibia; order Anura; family Bombinatoridae; genus Bombina; species Bombina bombina. The sequence continues at coordinate 651,607,526 of NC_069501.1, read as the reverse complement.
AGGGGCGTGTGGCTATCTGTTGGGATACAGCTGGAGCACACAGGCTCAGAGGACGAAAAGCCCTTAGGACCGGCACGGACCCATTTTCCAGAGCGTGTAGGTGAGGAAAACAGATATACTGCTGCTTTTATGTACATGACTGTATCATGCAATGTTATGCAGCTACTTTTGCAACTTGCTCATTTGAATGAACATTGTCATCTGCAAGTTAAAGGGAGTAAGAGAGCCGTTTAGTGTAAACATCCCAGTGCCAGCTGTATTTATTTATATCTATTTATGGGCCCTATACACCTTAATCATACAGGTGTTTGTGAATTGGACTGATATTACATTGGACTGACAGACTGGTGCTGCTTATCTTCCTTTGTTTGTGTAAATATTATTAACCCCTAATCTGCTGTCCCTAACATCGCTGCAACCTACATTACACTATACTAAAGTTATTAACCCCTAAACCTAAGTCTAACCCTAACCCTAACCCCCCTAACTTAAATATAATTAAAATAAATCTAAATAAAACTTACTATCATTACCTAAATAATTCCTTTTTAAAACTAAATACTTACCTATAAAATAAACCCTAAGCTAGCTACAATATAACTAATAGTTACATTGTATCTAGCTTAGGGTTTATTTTTATTTTACAGGCAAGTTTGTATTTATTTTAACTAGGTAGAATAGTTACTAAATTTTTATTAACTATTTACTAACTACCTAGCTAAAATAAATACAAATTTACCTGTAAAATAAAACCTAACCTGAGTTACACTAACACCTAACCTTACACTATAATTAAACAAATTGCCTAAATTAAAAAAAAAACACTAAAATACACAAAATAAAAAATTTAAAGTAATTATCAGATATTTAAACTAATTACACCTGTTCCAATCAGCCAATAGAATGCAAGCTCAATCCTATTGGCTGATTGGATCAGCCAATAGGATTGAAGCTCAATCCTATTGGCTGATTGCATCAGCCAATAGGATTTTTTCACCTTTAAAGGTACAGTCTAGTATAAATTAAACTTTCATTATTCAGATAGGACTTTTAATTTGAATCAACTTTCCAATTTACTTTTATCATCAAATTTGCTTTTTTCTCTTGGTATTCTTAGTTTAAACTAAACATAGGTAGGCTCATCTGCTAATTTCTAAGCCTTTGAGGGCTGCCTCTTATCACATGCTTTTTAAATCTCTTTTCAACACAAAGAGACAGAAAGTACACATGGGCCATATAGATAACACTGTGTTCAGGCACAGGGGGTTATTTAAGATTTAGCACAAAACAATGCTAAATTTAAGACAATAGATAATAAACAGTCACAGTCATGTGATCAGGGGGCTGGAAGAAGGTTCCTAGACACAAGGTAATCACAGAGGTAAAAAGTATATTAATATAACTGTGTTGGTTATGCAAAACTGGGGAATGGGTAATAAAGGGAATATCTATCTTTTAAAACAATAAAAATTATATGGTAGACTGTCCCTTTAATTCCGATTGGCTGGTAGAATTCTATCAGCCAATCAGAATTCAAGGGACGCCATCTTGGATGACGTCATTTAAAGGAACCTTCATTCTGGAAGAAGACTTCGATTGAAGAGGATGATCCGCGCCGGATGTCTTGAAGATAGAAGATGCCGTCTGGATGAAGACTTCTGCCCGTCTGGAGGACCACTTCTGCCGGCTTGGATGAAGACTTCTCCCGTCTTTGTTGAGGGCTTCTTGCTGCTTGGATGAAGACTTCTCTCTGCTTCGTTGAGGATGGATGTCTGGTCTTCAAAACTATAAGTGGATCTTCAGGGGTTAGTGTTAGACTTTTTAAGGGTTTTAAGGGTTTATTGGGTGGGTTTTATTTTTAGATTAGGGGTTTGGGCACTTGAAAATGAGCTAAATGCCCTTTTAAGAGCAATGTGCATCCAAATGCCCTTTTCAGGGCAATGGGGAGCTTAGTTTTTTTAGTTAGGTTTTTATTTGGGGGGTTAGTTGTGTGGGTGGTGGGTTTTACTGTTGGGGGGTTGTTTGTATTTTTTTTTACAGGTAAAAGAGCTGATTTCTTTGGGGCAATGCCCCGCAATTGGCCCTTTTAAGGGCTATTGGTAGATTAGCTTAGGCTAGGTGGTTTTTCTTTTGGGGGGGGCTTTTTTATTTTGATAGGGCTATTAGATTAGGTGTAATTAGTTGAAATATCTTATAATAAAAATTTTTATTTTGTGTAATTTAGTGTTTGTTTTTGTAATTTAGTTAATTGTATTTAATTTATGTAATTGATTTATTTGTAGTGTAAGGTTAGGTGTTAGTGTAAGACAAGTTAGGTTTTTATTTTACAGGTAAATTTGTATTTATTTTAGCTAGGTAATTAGTCCATAGTTAATAACTATTTACAAACTATTCTACCTAGTTAAAATAAATACAAACTTGCCTGTAACATAAAAATAAACCCTAAGCTAGCTACAATGTAACTATTAGTTATTTTGTAGCTATCTTTGGGTTTATTTTACAGGTAAGTATTTAGTTTTAAATAGGAATAATTTAGTTATTAATAGTAGGTTTTATTTAGATTTATTTGAATTATATTTAAGTTAGGGGGTGTTAGGGTTAGGGTTAGACTTAGGTTTAAGGGTTAATAAATTTAGTATAGTGGCGGCGACATTGGGGGCGGCAGATTAGGGGTTAATAAATGTCGGTAGGTGGCGGCGATGTTAGGGGCAGCAGATTAAGGGTTAATAATATTTAACTAGTGTTTGCGATGCGGGAGTACGGCGGTTTAGGGGTTAATATGTTTACAGTTTATTATAGTGGCGGCGACGTTGGGGGCGGCAGATTAGGGTGTTAATAAGTGTAGGTAGGTTGCGGCGACATTGGGGGCGGTAGATTGGGGTTAATAAATATAAAGCAGGTGTCAGCGATGTTGGGGGCAGCAGATTAGGGGTTAATAAGTATAATGTAGGTGTCAGCGATGTCTGGGCGGCAGATTAGGGGTTAATAAGTGTAAGATTAGGGGTGTTTAGACTCGGGGTGTATGTTAGGGTGTTAGGTGTAAACATAAATTTTGTTTCCCCATAGGAATCAATGGTGCTGCGTTACGGAGCTTTACGCTGCTTTTTTGCAGGTGTGAGGCTTTTTTTCAGCCGGCTCTCCCCATTGATGTCTATGGGGAAATCGTGCACAAGGAAGAAAAACCAGCTCACTGTAGCTTTCAGCAGCGCTGGTATTGGAGTGCGGTATGGAGCTCAATTTTGCTCTACGCTCACTTTTCGGCTGATAACGCCGGGTTTATGAAAACCTGTAATACCAGCGCTGTAGGGAATTGAGCAGTGACAATAACATGCAAGTTAGCACCGCACCCCTCATAACGCAAAACTCGTAATCTATCCGTTTGTTATTAATAAAGGTGTGATTATTTTTGCACTTCTTGTCTCAGTCTGATTCCTGGCACACTGACACCTTCTGAAGGAGCTGAGTGAATTCTGGCAAATAAACATAGATACAACAAACAATCCCCTTTCAGTTTGGGCTGCCCATAAATCAGTGGTTCGGGGCTATACTTATTAAAGAGAAATTGATTTACAAGAGAAAAGTACAGACACATATAGCACAACTTCAATCTGAAATTGACACTCTAGAACAAGCACACAAACTAACCAACTCAAACTCCTTCTTTCTGGTACTCCAAAATAAAAAAACACACACTAGCCACATATTTAAATGAACACTCTATCAAAGCTGCCCTAAGACTAAAGACGAATTACTTCATATATGCTAATAAACCAGACAAATTCTTAGCTAGGAAAATTAGAGACACTTTTAAAACTCTTTCTATCCATCTTATTCAGACCCCCTCTAGCCATAGGTCATCTCACCCACAAGATATAGTGGACACATTTGCACAATATTATAGTAGCCTATATGATGGAAAGAAAGTAGACCATAATGCGGCAACACATAAGTTTAACTTACTGCACTATTTCCTAGAGAAAGTCAATCTAGGCATTATAACGGAATCTGAATGTGAAACACTGAATGTTATAATTACCCAGGCTGAGGTTACAGCGGTTCTAAAAGATCTTAAACCAGGGAAAGCTCCAGGGCTTGACGGCTTCCCTGGAGAATACTATAGGCTGTTTAAATCTACTCTAATTCCCCACCTAGTCAAATTTGCCAACTACATTATGGAAGGACATGAAATACTGATAGACTTACTCAAGGCTAGAATAGTGGTGTTGCCAAAGCTTGAGTTATGGGCCTATCTCTCTTATTAACCAGGACCTAAAGATTGTGACCAAGTTTCTAGCGAATAGACTTAAACTAATTCTACCAAATATTATTCATCCTGACCAGGTGGGTTTTATTACAAATAGAGAGGCCCCAGACAACATGCGGAGAATGATCTCAGGGATAGAGCACCTGGCAGATAGGGGAGTGCCTTCTCTGCTCCTATCCTTGGATACAGAGAAGGCATTTCGACAGAGTGGATTGGGTGTATATATGGATGGTATTGGAGAGGAAGGGAATCAGGGGATCCTTCCTAACAGATACCAAAAGTATGTATTCTAAACCCATGGCACACGTGTCAGGGTGCCAGGAATCAGACTAAGACGAGAAGTGCAAAAATAATCACACCTTTATTAACAGCAAAAAATAATAAAAAGTCCACAAGTCAAATAACAAGCCAGGAATCAAAACCAGGGCTGGTAGTCAGACGAGCCGAGTCAGGAGCCAAAGTGAATAGTCAGATGAGCCGGAATCAGGAACAAGGAGAACAGCAGAGTCAGGAACAAGCCAGGGATCAGGAACCAGGAGGGACGTCAGACAGCCAGGTAATACACAGGAGCTCTCACAAACAGGTCTGAGACAATGCAAGGGCAAAGCATACTGAACAGAGGCCCTTTAAATAATAAGTGATGACATCACAATTCTGAGACTGCATCCTGTCTCACACGGATGGCGTACACCAGTCTGGCCATAAAAGGAAGTGCAGGAAATGAGCAGCATCACACAGTATGCACCAGAGTCAGCAAGAGAGGTGAGAAAAATGGCTGCCAGCAGCACATGGCAAGCAATGCAGGGAAAAACCCCTGACAGTACCCTCCCCTCAACGACCCCTCCCCCGCGGGAGGACAAAAGGCTTATTGGGGAAACGGGCATGGAAGGCATGGAGGAGGGCGGGAGCATGAACATCAGAGGAGGGAACCCATGAACGCTCCTCCAGACCATAGCCCCTCCAGTGAACGAAATACTGTACACGGCCCCTGGACATACCCGAGTCAATAATGCGGCTGACCTCATACTCCTCTTGCTTGTCAACAAAGATAAGATGGGGATGAGGCAACACAGTGGTAAACCGATTACAAACCAATGGTTTCAAGAGGGAGACATGAAAAACATTGGAGATGCGCATTGCAGGAGGAAGGTCAAGAGCGTAGGCCACAGGATTGACCCGTCGGAGTATTTGAAAAGGACATAATGGGGAGCCAGTTTATTGGAAGGCACACAAAGGTTCAAGTTGCGGGAGGACAGCCAAACTCTCTCACCAACCTGGTAGGAAGGCGCGGGCATACGCATACGATCAGCCTGGAACTTTTGGCGCTGCATAGAACGATGAAGGCAATCCTGAATCTGCACCCACGTGGAACGGAGTTGCCGGAGATGCTCCTCCAAAGCCGGAATACCTTGAGACATGAATGAATCGGGCAACAAGGATGGTTAAAACCCATAATTCGTCATGAACGTGGATAACTTGGAGGAAGCATTAATAGCACTATTACGAGCAAACTCTGCCCAAGGTAACAGTTCAAACCAATTATTGTGGTGATCTGAGACATAGCAATGGAGGAACTGTTCCAGAGCTTGATTAGACCGTTCCACAGCCCCATTGGATTGAGGGTGATATGCCGAGGAGAAGGAAAGCTGGATCCCCATTTGAGCACAAAAGGAATGCCAAAATCTGGAGACAAACTGGCTACCCCGGTCCGACACTATCTCCTTGGGTAACCCATGTAAACGGAAGACCTCCCGGGCAAAAATTGAAGCAAGCTCCTGAGCGGTAGGCAACTTCTTCAAGTGAATGCAATGTGACATTTTAGAAAAACGGTCAACCACCATAAGGATAACAGTATTGCCATTGGAAACAGGGAGCTCGACAATGAAGTCCATGGAAAGATGTGTCCAAGGATGCTCACTACTAGCAATAGGTTGAAGAAGACCCACAGGAAGACGTCAAGGAGTCTTATTCTGTGCACAAACTGAGCAGGAGGCAACATACGCAGCAACATCAGAACGAAGAGCTGGCCACCAGAATTGTCGAGTGACAGACCAAATCATTTGGTTCTTGCCTGGGTGACCTGCGGCTTTAGGAAAGTGGTAAGTGTGCAAAAGTTTAGTTTGAAGATTCTCAGGAACAAAGCACTTACCACTAGGTTTCTCATGAGGTGCATTGGTTTGTGCAGCCAGGATCTCCTCCCTCAAGGGAGAAGTCAAATTAGTACATATGGTAGCCAAAATATGGTCAGGAGGTATATCTGGAGTAGGTACAGACTCCTCCTTGGACAGAGGCGAGAATTGTCGAGAGAGGGCATCAGCCCTAACATTCTTACTACCAGGCAGGTAGGAGACCACATAATTTAACCGAGACAAAAATAGCGCCCATCTGGCCTGTCGGGACGACAAACGTTTTGCTTCAGATAGATAAGTTAAATTCTTGTGGCCAGTAAGAATGAGCACTGACACACTAGTACCCTCGAGAAGATGCCTCCATTCCTTGAGTGCCAAAATTATGGCCAGTAATTCCCTGTCGCCAATTTCATAATTGCACTCCGCTGGAGACAATTTCTTAGAAAAGAAACCACACGGATGCAAGGAACCGTCAAGCATAGGACGTTGAGACAAGAGGGCACCTAGTCCAATCTCAGATGCATCGACCTCAACAAATGAAAGGCAGGACAGGGTTAGGATGAGCCAGAACTGGAGCGGCAGCAAAGGCAGTCTTAAGTCTATCAAAGGCCTTAATGGCAGTATATGACCAATGGAGTGGATCATTCTCTTTACGGGTCATGTCTGTGATAGGTTTGACCAAGGAAGAAAAGTTTTTAATAAACATTCTATAGCAATTGGCGAACCCCAAAAAATGTTGAATAGACCGAAGACTAACTGGGCGAGGCCACTGCAGAACTGCAGATAACTTGTCAGGATCCATGGAGAACCCTGCAATGGAGATAGCATAACCTAGGAAGGTTACTTGAGTCTGATGGAACTCACATTTCTCGAGTTTACAAAACAGGCCGTTCTTACGTAGTCTCTGAAGCACCCGTGTAACATCAGAACGATGAGCCTCAAGTGTGGGTGAGTGTATGAGGATGTTGTCTAAGTACACCACAACACACTGTTCCAACATATCTCGTAGGACATCATTAGTAAATTCCTTGAAAACAGCAGGAGCATTACATAGGCCAAAGGGCATTACAAGATACTCATAATGCCCGCTCCTGGTGTTAAATGCTGTTTTCCATTCGTGGCCCTCCTTGATCCTAACGAGATTGTACGCTCCTCTCAAATCAAGTTTAGTAAAGACCGTAGCTCCCTTGAGGCGGTCAAAGAGTTCCGTAATGAGCGGAATAGGGTAAGCATTCTTAATGGTAAGACGATTAAGACCCCTATAATGGATGCATGGTCTTAACTCGCCACCCTTTTTCTTCACAAAGAAGAAGCCATCCCGTGCAGGAGAGCAGGATTTGCGGATGATCCCCCGCGACAGAGCATCAGCAACATACTCCTCCATAGCACAATTCTCCACAACAGACAGAGGGTAAACCAGGCCCCCAAGGAGAAATGGCTCCGGGTTGCAGGTCTATGGCACAATCGTAAGACCGGTGAGGAGGCAACGTACCGGCACGCACCTTGTCAAAAATGTCTAGGAACTTTCGGTACTCCTCTGGCAATTGAGAAACCGAAAGAAGTGCACAAGACTTTAACTGGTTTTACGAAGACAAGTGGAAATACATTGCGGAGACCACGACAAAATTTCGGACTTGCGCCAGTTGAGACTGGGATTGTACTTTTGAAGCCAGGGATAACCCAGAATAACCAGAAAATGCAGAGAGTTTATCACCTGGAACTGGAGGGTTTTAAAATGAAGAGCCCCAACAGCCATGGATAACGGAGCAGTTTCGTGAGTAAGGAGTGCGGGCTGAAGGGGCCTGCCATCAATGGCCTCAATAGCAAGCAGAATGGACCGAGGCAAAACAGGAATGGAGTGCTTTGATACAAAAGCACTGTCAATGAAATAGCCCGCAGCATCAGAGTCAACAAGAGCCTGGGTGACTATGGAGGAGTCCACCCAGGAAAGGACAACCGTGACCAAAGGTTTCTCCTTTAGCGGTTCCGGTGACGAGGATAAATCACCCATGGTCTGCCCCCAACAGGACCTTAGGTGTGAGCGTTTCCCGGCTGTGTAGGACAAGACTTCAAAAGGTGGCCCTGTAACCCACAATAGATGCAGAGTCCCTCCCTCCTCCTAAAGGCCCTCTCCGCTGCGAAGAGATGCGTGAATCCCAACTGCATCGGCTCAACAATGCCTGGTGACTCGGGACCAGGAGGCATGGGAGGAGAGGGAGGCATGGGTGGGAACGAACACGTAGGAGACAATGGAACAGGAGGCTTCCACAAGTGCTCCTTGAAAGAGGGCCTCTCAGTCAATTAGGATAAAAAAAGACACCAATGCCTCGAGATCTTCTGGTAAATCTCTGGCAACAACTTCGTCTATAATCGTATCAGAGAGCCCATGAAAGAAGGCGGCAACAAGGGCTTCATTGTTCCAACCTACCTCTGCGGCAAGCGTATGGAACTCAATGGCATATTGAGCAACAGAATTTGTACCTTGCTGAATGGACATGAGTCGTTTAGCAGCAGAGGAGGAGCGAGCCGGAACATCAAATACCTTTCGAAAGGAGGCCGCAAATTTAGGGAAATTTCAAATCACAGGTTTATTAGTCTCCCACAAGGGATTAGCCCAGGCAAGAGCTGTGTCAGAGAGTAACGAGATGAGAAATCCCACCTTAGCTCTGTCAGAGGGAAACGCCTGAGGTAACATCTCAAAATAAATGCCCACCTGGTTCAAAAACCCTCTGCACTGATTAGGACCACCTCCATATCACTGAGGTAGATGTGCAGAACCGGACATGCTCCTGGTAGAACTAGGTGCAGCAGCTGAAACAGGAGCAGCCATAACTTGTGGGACACTTTGGTCCAAATGTGCAGTGCGAGTCAGCAGGGTTTTCAGGGCTAGTGCAAATTGATCCAAGCGGTGATCCTGTTGATCCATCCTGGAAATTATGGCAGGTAAAGGTGGATTATTAGCACCATCAGGATTCATGGCCCTTGCGTAATGTCAGGGTGCCAGGAATCAGACTAAGACGAGAAGTGCAACAATAATCACACCTTTATTAACAGCAAAAAATAATAAAAAGTCCACAAGTCAAATAACAAGGTAGGAATCAAAGCCTAAATTAGAATCAAATATAGGAGGTTTTGATTAATCAGAGGATATCTTATGGACTAATATGATAGAAAGGACAAGACTGACTCATGTCCCCACATAACAAAACTCGCAATACAACAATGGAAAATAAATACTAAACATTATGCCCAAATGCCTACAAAGACCCTGATTATACTGTTAAAATACATACTACCCAAGGATTATAGAATTTTAATAAACAAATGGGAAAACAAAGGGCTATATAGAGTAGTAGACTTTCTTTCAAATTAGACTCCCCTAACTTTTACCCAACTACAGCAGAGACTAGACCCCCTCCCCCTGCACTGGTTTCTATACCTACAAATCATGATGACCCTTAGGAAATATATAGTTAATGCAACTTTCCACCCATTAAACACTTTGGAACTTATTTGTAGTACCTCGGCTCGAGTAGACCGAAACTTGCAATTTCCCAACTATATATCATTATCCAATCTAAAAAACGTAAAGCTTAATCATCTACAATATTTAGATGGGAGGCAGATATAATGTAAGAGAAGAACATAGATAATTGGGATAAATTATTCTTTAACTCTAGCAAAGGCTTACTAAGCATGTAGAGTATAAAAATTGCCTATCACCTGCTGCATCACTCACTAGTGAGTTCCAAACTATCTCTAGAAGTAACATCAGCACAAGAAGTGTGCTTCGGGAACTTCACTAAATGGGTTATCATTGTCGAGCAGCTGTACAAAAGCATCACATTAGCATGCAGAATGCCAGTAGTCTACTGGAGTGGTGTAAAGCACACCACCACTAGACTTTGGACACAAGAAAAGGTGTTCTCTGATGTGATGAATCACGCTTTAAATTCTAGAAGTCTGATGGAAGAATCCAGGTATGATGGTTGCCAGAAAAATGCTACTTACCAGAATACATAGTAAAGTTTAGTGGAGGAAGGATAATAGTTTGGGGCTCTTTTTCAGGGTTTGGACTAAGCACCTTAGTACCAGTGAAGGGTTACATTATTAATGCTACAGGATACAAAGACATCTTAGACAAATTGGTGCTTCCAACTTCGTGCAACAGTTTGGGGAAGGCCCTTTCCTGCTCCAGCATGAGTTCGAATAGCATGCACAGAGCTTTGACATCAACCACATTGAACACCTGTGGAATTAAATGGAACACTGATTGTAAGCCAAACATTCTCATCCAACATCAATGCTTGACATAAAAAATGCTCTATTGGCTGAATGGGTACAAATTTTCGTAGACACACTCCAAAATTTTGTGGATAGCCTTCCAAGAAGAGTTCTCAAACTGAACTGAGCACTCATCCCATGACCCTGAAAACTCACAGCCATGGGTGCTCATCAGCACTCACAGACAGATGCACAGCTTTTAAGGACTTAAGGCAGTTAACCCAAGCCAAGCCTGGGGGCAAAGTCCCTAGGAAAAATGACAAAATTAAATTATTAACACAACACATAGAAAGGCTGACATGCTCTTGCAACCACACAGCTCGATTAAAAGCAACTAACTCTCAGCCAGATTATGAGTTTTGCGTTATGGCTGGCTCGCTAATAACTTGCAAGTTATTTCCACCGCTCACCTTTAATAGCGCTGCTATTACAGGTTTGCAAAAAAACAGCTTGTGCGGGCGATATGGTTGCGTCGAGCTCCATACCGCACCCAAATACAAGCAGTGTTTTGACGTGCTAGTGCACGATTTCCCCATAGACATCAATGGGGAGAGCCGGCTAAAAAAAAGCCTAACACCTGCAATCGCGGAGCGTAAAGCTCCGTAACGCAGCCCCATTGATGTCTATGGGGAAAAAAATGTATATTTAAACCTAACACCCTAACATAAACACTGAGTCTAAACACCCCTAATCTGCCGCCCCCGACATCGCAGACACCTACATTACACTTATTAACCCTTACCTGCCGCCCCAATGTCGCTGCCACCTACCTACACTTATTAGTCCATAATCTGCCACCCCCAATGTCGCCGCAACCTACCTACACTTATTAACCCCTAATCTGCTGCCCCCAATGTCGCCGTCACCTATATAAATTTATTAACCCCTAATCTGCTGCCGCCAATCTCGCCGCCGCCACTATACTAAAGTTATTAACCCCTAAACCTCTGGCCTCCCACATCACTAACACTAAATAAATATATTAACCCCTAACGTAACCCTAAATCTAATCCTAACCCTAACGTAACCCTAACACCCCATAACTTTAATATAATTAAAATAATTCTAAATAAAACTTACTATTAATAACTAAATAATTCCTATTTAAAACTAAATACTTACTTACCTGTAAAATAAACCCTAAGCTAGCTACAATATAACTAATAGTTTCATTGTATCTATCTAAGGTTTTATTTTTATTTCACAGCTAAGTTTGTACAGGGAGTGCAGAATTATTAGGCAAGTTGTTGAACCCAAAAAACTCATTAATATCAAAGCTGAATAGTTTTGGAAGTAGTTTTTAGTTTGTTTTTAGTTATAGCTATTTTAGGGGGATATCTGTGTGTGCAGGTGACTATTACTGTGCATAATTATTAGACAACTTAACAAAAAACAAATATATACCCATTTCAATTATTTATTTTTACCAGTGAAACCAATATAACATCTCAACATTCACAAATATACATTTCTGACATTCAAAAACAAAACAAAAACAAATCAGTGACCAATATAGCCACCTTTCTTTGCAAGGACACTCAAAAGCCTGCCATCCATGGATTCTGTCAGTGTTTTGATCTGTTCACCATCAACATTGCGTGCAGCAGCAACCACAGTCTCCCAGACACTGTTCAGAGAGGTGTACTGTTTTCCCTCCTTGTAAATCTCACATTTGATGATGGACCACGGGTTCTCAATGGGGTTCAGATCAGGTGAACAAGGAGGCCATGTCATTAGATTTTCTTCTTTTATACCCTTTCTTGCCAGCCACGCTGTGGAGTACTTGGATGCGTGTGATGGAGCATTGTCCTGCATGAAAATCATGTTTTTCTTGAAGGATGCAGACTTCTTCCTGTACCACTGCTTGAAGAAGGTGTCTTCCAGAAACTGGCAGTAGGACTGGGAGTTGAGCTTGACTCCATCCTCAACCCGAAAAGGCCCCACAAGCTCATCTTTGATGATACCAGCCCAAACCAGTACTCCACCTCCACCTTGCTGGCGTCTGAGTCGGACTGGAGCTCTCTGCCCTTTACCAATCCAGCCACAGGCCCATCCATCTGGCCCATCAAGACTCACTCTCATTTCATCAGTCCATAAAACCTTAGAAAAATCAGTCTTGAGATATTTCTTGGCCCAGTCTTGACGTTTCAGCTTGTGTGTCTTGTTCAGTGGTGGTCGTCTTTCAGCCTTTCTTACCTTGGCCATGTCTCTGAGTATTGCACACCTTGTGCTTTTGGGCACTCCAGTGATGTTGCAGCTCTGAAATATGGCCAAACTGGTGGCAAGTGGCATCTTGGCAGCTGCACGCTTGACTTTTCTCAGTTCATGGGCAGCTATTTTGCGCCTTGGTTTTTCCACATGCTTCTTGCGACCCTGTTGACTATTTTGAATGAAACGCTTGATTGTTCGATGATCACGCTTCAGAAGCTTTGCAATTTTAAGAGTGCTGCATCCCTCTGCAAGATATCTCACTATTTTTGACTTTTCTGAGCCTGTCAAGTCCTTCTTTTGACCCATTTTGCCAAAGGAAAGGAAGTTGCCTAATAATTATGCACACCTGATATAGGGTGTTGATGTCATTAGACCACACCCCTTCTCATTACAGAGATGCACATCACCTAATATGCTTAATTGGTAGTAGGCTTTCGAGCCTATACAGCTTGGAGTAAGACAACATGCATAAAGAGGATGATGTGGTCAAAATACTCATTTGCCTAATAATTCTGCACTCCCTGTATTTATTTTTACTAGGTAGACTAGTTAGTAAACAGTTATTAACTATTTACTAGCTAACTAGTCAAAATAATACAAAGTTACCTGTAAAATAAAACCTAACCCGAGTTACACTAACACCTAACATTACAATAAAATAAATTAAATTAACAAAATACATTTATCTAAATTACAAAAAAATAAACACTAAATTACACAAAATAAAAAAAGAAATTATCAAAAATAAAAACGAATTACTCCTAATCTAATAGCCCTATCAAAATAAAAAAGCCCCCCCAAATAAAAAAACCCTTGCCTACACTAAACTGCCAATGGCCCTTAAAAGGGCTTTTTGCGGGGCATTGCCCCAAATAAATCAGCTTTTACCTTTAAAAAAAAATACAAACAACCCCCCAACAGTAAAACCCACCACCCACACAACCAACCCCCCCCCCCCAAAAAAACTATCTAAATAAACATAAGCTCCCCATTGCCCTGAAAAGGGCATTTGGATGGGCATTGCCCTTAAAAGGTCATTTAGCTCTTTTACATTGCCCAAAACCCTAAGCTAAAAATAAAACCCACCCAATAAACCCTTAAAAAAACCTAACACTAGCCCACGACGATCCACTTACAGTTTTTGAAGACCTGACATCCGTCCTCATCCAGGCAGCAGAAGTCTTCATCCAAGCGGGCAGAAGTCTTCATCCAGACGGCATCTTCTATCTTCATCCATCCGGCGCGGCATCCTCTTCTTCCGATGGCTGTTGAAGAATGAAGTTTCCCTTTAAATGGCATCATCCAAGATGGCGTCCCTTACATTCCGATTGGCTGATAGAATTCTATCAGCCAATAGGAATTAAGGGGGAAAAATCCTATTGGCTGTTGCAATCAGCCAATAGGATTGAGCTTTCATCCTATTGGCTGATCCAATCAGCCAACAGGATTCAGCTTGCATTCTATTGGCTATTCCAATCAGCCAAATGTGTGTGGGGGGGTTAATTCAGAATAAAAAGTTCACAGTCAAAAAATGGTTCCAGATTAATATTATTGTATAAGATACGAGAATAGCCTCTCTCTTCTGAATAAATCATTTTTCAGCCTTGATCCACACTGTGGCATTGATTAGCCGCAAATAAGAAGATATAACAGACCTTGATACTGAATAACAGGAGAAATCAAATTGTAAAGGAAGAGAAAAAAAGCAGTACATTCAAGTACAGGAATTATGCAATGTCAAAGTCTTGTTGTATTAAAGTAACAAGTGATCAATATAAAGGGCAGGAACAGCTGAAAACACATTTGCAATAGCAGTGATGAGAGTTTGTTTGTTTGTTTGCCTTGAATATTTCTATGTGTCATTCAGACAAATTCATTGAAAGTTAATGCATTTATTATAGTTTTACATAAAGCGGTGTATATTATATATTCTAAAATAAAGTATATACCGTAAAAAAAAAAAAAAAGATTCTCAATTTAAATTTTCTATTGAGCGATTGCAGGGGTGAAACACTTGTATGTGCAGCAGGTACAAATACCTCAATGTCTGTAATAGCAGGTGCCAGGTGAACCAGTAGCAACCCCAAACCCACCACCCATTCTTCCACTTTCATTCAGAGTGCCCTCCTTGGCACATTTGAGGTTTGCTGGTCTACAATAATAAGGGCTAGATTATGAGCGGAGTGCTATTTTGCGCTCCAATTTGCGATTTGGTTCGTTAGATGAAGGTTTTTGCATGTGTTGGGTTGCACCAGTATTACGAGTTGAAAGTAAAAGGTTTGCGAAACACGATGCAGGCTAACCAAACATACTCATGCGCTAACCCGACTGGAGTTATGAAAATTTCACATTCCAATGTTTTTCACTTACAGGATAATGTACTTTTAATTGAAATATATATATATATATATATATATATATACTTATATCTAGATAGATAGATAGATAGATAGGTATAGAAATGTATTTTACATAAACAGTATCAGATAATTATAGAAATATATATTTAATAATAAAAATAATAAAAAAATACATTATTTTCTATGTGAAGAACATAGGAATGTAAAATATGCATAACACGCCATTTAGGATTATCACGATCAGGTTAGCGCACATAAACAATTGCTATCTTCAGTGCATGTTATATATATATATATATATATATATATATATATATATATATATATATATATATATATATATATAAATGTAAACTAATAAAAAAATATTAGTATAAATTACTTAAAATAATAATGTACACATTATTATATACAAACTGTATACACAACCCCAATTCCAAAAACGTTGGGACAATGCAAATAAAAAAAAGAGTCATTTGAAAATTCAATTCCGCCTGTACTATATTGAAAACACATTATTAACACATTATTTGATGTTTTACTTTGTGAATTTGATGTATTTTTGAAAATATACCCTCATTTAAAATCTGATGACTGCAACACAATCCAAAAAAGTTGAGACAGGGCAATTTAGGACTAATAGCGAAGGGACAAGTTGAAATAAGAAGGTGACATGAAACAGGTGAGGCAATCGTGTAATCATAGTATATAAGGAGCCTCCAAAAAAAGTCTAGTCCTTCAAGAGCAAGGATAGGTCAAGGCTCACCAATCTGCCAATAGATGTGCCAGCAAATAATCCAACACTTTGACAACAACATTCCCCAAAGACAAATCGGTAGGATTTTGGGCTTTTCACCTTTTACAGTGTTCAATATAATTAAAAGATTTAACGAATCCGGTGCGTAAAGGGCAAGGCCGAAAACCACTTCTGAATGCGAGTGATCTCCGATCCATCAGACGTCACTGTCTCAAAAATCGTCATGGGTCTGTAATGGATATCCTGATATGGGCTCAGGAATACTTTGGTAAACCTTTGTCAGTCAACACCATTCGCCACTGCTTCCACAGATGCAAGTTAAAGGGATAGTCTACACCAGAATTGTTATTGTTTAAAAAGATAGATAATCCCTTTATTACCCATTCCCCAGTTTTGCAGTTTTGACAGACATGCAGTTGAGCCAACCAGTGCAGACTCCTAAATAACTCCACGGGAGTGAGCACAATGTTATCTATATGACACAAATGAACTAGTACTGTTTAACTGTGAAAAACTTTCAAAATGCTCTGAGCTAAGAGGCGGTTTTCAGCGGTTTAGAAATCAGTTTGAGCCTAACTAGGTTTAGCTTTTAAAAAATACCACCAAGGGAACAAAGCAAATTTAATGATAAAAGTCAGTTGGAATGTTGTTTAACATTGCATGCCCTATCTGATTCATGAAAGTTTAATTTTGACTAGACTGTCCCTTTAAGGCTTTACTATGCAAAGCAAAAGCCATACATCAACACTGTCCAGAAGCACCGCTGACTTCTCTGGGCTCGGTCTCATCTAAGATGGACAGTAGCACAGTGGGAAAAAAAGTCATTGTGTTCTCCGGGCTGAAGAGGAAAAGGATCATCCAAGCTGTTATCAGCATCAGGTCCAAAAGCCAGCGTCTGTCATGGTATGGGGGGGGGGGGTGTCAGTGCCCATGGCATGGGTAACTTGCAAATCTGTGAGGGCACCATTAATGCAGAAAGCTATGTATACATTCTGGAGCAACATATGCTGTCATCCAGACATCGTCTTTTCCAGGGATGCCCCTGCATTTTCCAGCAGAACAAATCCAAACCAGATTACAAGTGCATGGTTGCGTAAGCAGCGTGTGCGTGCTAGAATGGCCTGCCTGCAGTCCTGACCTGTCTCCCATTGAGAATGTGTGGCGCATTATGAAGTGCAAAATAAGGCAAAGAAGGCCCCGTACAGTTGCGCAGCTGAAGACATGCATAATGGATGAATGGGGGGAAAATTAGCCAACTGGTGTCTTCAGTGCCCAAATGCTTAATAAGTGTTATTAAAAGAAAAGGTGGTGTTACACAGTGGTAAAAAGTCGTCTGTCCTAAATCTTTTGGAGTGTGTTTGAAGTGAGCGTATATTTTCAAAAATACATTAAATTCACAAAGTAAAACATCAAATAATGTGTACAGGGTGAATTGAATTTTCAAATGACTCTTTTTGTTTGCTTTTTTTGCATTTTGCATACTGTCCCAATTTTTTTGGAATTGGGGTTGTATATATATATATATATATATATATATATACGCATAAATACAGTCATGGCCAAATATATTGGCACCCCTGCATTTCTGTCAGATAATGCATCACTTCACCCAGAAAATTGTTGCAATTACAAATGTTTAGGCATTCTCATGTTTAATTTCTTTTGTTTGTATTGGTATGACACAAAAAAGTGGAGAAAAAAAGCCAAATCTGACACATTCCACGCAAAACTCAAAAAATGGACTGGACAAAATTATTGGCACCCTCAATTTAATATTTGGTAGCACACCCCTTAGAAAAAATAACTGAAATCAATCGCTTCTTGTAACCATCAATAAATTTTCAATGGGCCACTCTTCTTTCGCCAACTGCTCCAGGTCTCTCAGATTGGAAGGGTTCCTTTTCCCAACTGCTGTTTGGAGATCTCTCTACAGGTGCTCTATGGGATTGAGATCTGGACTCATTGCTGGCCAGTTCAGTACTCTCCAGTGCTTTGGGGCCTATTTATCAAAGGTCTTGCGGACCTGATCCGATAGTGCGGATCAGGTCCGCAAGACCGCTGCTTCATAACTGCTGTTTCTGGCAAGTCTGAAGACTCGCCAGAAACACGGACCCACAAGCTCCGTTCGGAGCTTGATAAATGGGCCCCTTTGTCTTAAACCATTTCTGGGTGCTTTTTGGCATGTGCTTTGTGTCATTGTCCTGCTGTAAGACCCATGGCCTCTTATCGAGACCCAACTTTCTCACACTGGGCCCTAAATTGCACCACAGAATTCTTTGGTAGTCTTCAGATTTCATAATGCCATGCACACAGTCAAAGCATCCAGTGCCTGAAGCAGCAAAGCAACCCCAAAACATCAGTGAACCTCCACCATGTTTGACTTTAGGGACTGAATTCTTTACTTTAAAAGCCTAATTTCTTTTTCTGAAAACAGTAGAATGATGGGCTTTACCAAAAAGCTGTAATTTTGTTTCATCTTTCCACAGCACATTCTCCCAGGTTTCAAAGCCATTGCAATTAAACTAAATAGCTGCCAATTAAATCTAAAATAACACCCATTGCATGCACTATAATTCTAGGTCAATTTTTTTCTTTTGATTTGATAATGGATGAATAAATGAAATTAATTTACGAAGACTTGTTTTTGTGGGTATTTTCCAGACCTTCATGGAAAAAAAGTTATGACCAGCCATTAAAAAAACACTACTACATTAAATAACAAAAAGATTTATTGGTTTACACAACAGAGGGCCATGTTTATTAGATGAACTTTAAATGAATTTGGAGAAGGTATGGGCAAATTTGGCTAGATCAAAATTAGAATGGTAGAACGAATATTCCTTTGGATACTCGTTTTACACAATCAAATATCGATAAGAACGAAATTTTCGATTTCTGAATGTTTTTTCGATTTCAAATGTTCATAATAGTTCAAATATACACATTTGAATTTTGAATGTGTATATTCAATATATTATGAACATTCAAAATCGAAATGGATTTGCCCTATTCCGAATTTCTTTTTTTAAATTCGATTTTGCATAAAAAAAATAAACCTAATAGTTATAGGTTCAATCGAAATTTACCGATTGTTAATTAAAATTTGAATACCAATATTCAAAATTAGAATGTTTGATAAATATTTAAAATTGTATTTGAATGGACAAATGTATAAAAATTAGTTTTAAATGTTTTAATTTGCCTTATTATGATTTATATGAAGAGTGCCATTGATGCTGTGTTAAAATGTACTAAAGATACAATTACTAAGAATCAAAAAAGAAAGTAAAGTATCCCTTTAAAATTTATAGCACCAAGCCTTATAATTATACCTATGTACCCCCATACCAACATAACCCACCACCGCAAACTAACCCTACAATACTTAACCGTTAAAATGCCAATAGCCCACCACAATAAACCTCCTAACCTATTAACCCCTATAGCGCCAATAGCCCATCACAATAACCCCTACACTACTTAACCCCTATACCGCCAATAGCCCACCGCAATACACTTCCTAGCCTATTAACCCCTATACCACCAATAGCCCACCGCCATAACACCTACACTGCTTAACCTCGTACCACCAATAGCCCACAATGAACACCCCCTACACTACTTAATCCCTATACCGCCAATGCCCCCAAAAGTATTAACCCCTATAACGTCACAACCCCCAATACAAACTACCAATACACTACTTAACTACCTAACACCTAACCCCCCACCTCTCAGCTAACACCCCCTAAGTTACAAAAAATAACAAACACTACATTTACAAAAAAATAACAAAACTTAACATTATAGGGGTTTCCTTGCATTTATATTGGATGTTTTTCTTAATTCTTAGTCCAATTAATTAATAGAATATAAGGAGGAACCTCAAATTCAAGCTTCAGTGTGCGGCGGTGATCGCATGAAGAGGACCTCTGCATGAAAATAAGAAGAATAGAAGGATCAGATGGAGGATGAAAGAAGAGGGAAGACAGAAGATGGAAGAATAGTACCGCCGCCATGAAGAGGACCACCCCAGAGTACCGCCAACCATGAAGAAAGAGTCAAGTTGGTATGTACAAACTTTGGGGTTTGCTTTTTTGTTTTTTCCCTATTAGGATTTTTTAGTATATACTTTTTTTAAGAATAGAACTTTGAGTTGTTGTTTTTTTCTAAAAGAGCTTAATTAACTTAAGTTTTTTTTTTTTTAGAATATGTTTTTACTTTTTTTGGGCAGCAAAAGAGCTGTAATTTCTTTAGGGTACTGTCCTACCAAATGCCCTTCTAAGGGCAATGCCCAACCAAATGCACTTATGAGGGCAAATTTTTTTAGGAAAGGGTTATTTTTTAGTTTAGGTTTTTTTTTTAGATTAGGCTTTTTTTAGGGGGGGTTTTAATTTTATTGTAAAATCTGGTTTCAGTTTTTAGGTGAAAAAGAGCTATGTCAGTTTAGGGCAATGCCCTACAAAAAGCTCTTCTATGAGCTATTGTTATAGTAACTTTTAGTGTTAGTTTAGGGTTTTTTATTTGAAGGTGTTTATTTTTTAATAGGGGGTCTTAGTTTTAGTATAGGGATAACTGTGGGGGTTTTATTTTGGTAGTGTTGTTTTTTTCTGTAATGTTAGGTTTTTTGTAAATATGGTCGCCTAGATTACAAGTGGAGCACTAACTGTAGCGCAAGTGTGATATTGTTTATTTTTAGGCTCACTAGAGCATCTTCAGCCTCTCTAGCCTCACCAGTCCTTATGTTATTAAATACTATTTAATAACATAAAGACTGGTGAGGCTATAGAGGCTGAAGATGCTCTAGTGAGACTAAAAAAAACATATTGCATTTGCGCTACAGTTACAGATGAGGAGGCTAGGTGTTAGGTAGTTAAATAGTGTAGTAGTAGTTTGTGTTGGGGGTTCTGGCAGATTAGGGGTTAATAGGTTAGGGGGCTTGTTGCGTTGGGGAATTGTGGCGGTGTAGGGGTTATTAGGTCTTTAGGTTATGGCAGATTAGGGATAATAGTGTAGGTTGTGCTGGGGGTGAGGGTGCTTAAGGGATTTATAGTTTATTTTAGTATTAAATGTATATCCAATGTAAAATGGTATGCATTGTCATGTAAAATGCATTTTATTTTAAGTATTGTATCTAATTTAAAATGTAGTTATTTTTTATTGTTATTTCTATTATTTTAAGCATAAATATATAATTTAAATGATATATTTAGGTTTAAAATAATAAAATGAACAATCAAAAATAACTACATTTTAAATTAGATATTACGGCCTATATTTATCAAGGTCTGTCGAACCTGATCCAACAGTGCGGATCAGGTCCGACAGACCTCGCTGAATACAGCGAGCAATACGCTCGCCGTATTCAGCATTGCACCAGCAGCTCACAAGAGCTGCTGGTGCAACACCGCCCCCTGCAGACTCGCGGCCAATCCCCCTGCCGCCAGCAGGGGGTTTCAATCAACCCGATCGTACTCGATTGGGTTGATTTCCGGCGATGTCTGTCCGCCTGCTCAGAGCAGGCGGACTGGTTATGGAGCAGCGGTCTTTGTGACCGCTGCTTCATAACTGCTGTTTCTGGCGAGCCTGCAGGCTCGCCAGAAACACGGGGCATCAAGCTCCATTCGGAGCTTGATAAATAGGCCCCCTTACCTGTACTTAAAATAATATGCATTATACATGACAATGCATATAATTTTAACATTGGATATAAATATAGCGACATAGCTCCTATAGTTAATAGGGAGGGGTTTTTGTATACTTTAAGTTAGCTGGGCATTCCAAAGGGAGTATAGCTAGAGTATGACGTAGGTGTAGGAGTTTTGTGGGAGTTAGCTCAGCATTCCAGGGAGAGTACCCTGTATTTGATTGGGATACATTGCCAGCAGTGCAATATATTCCAATCTCTGAAGTACAGTTAGAAGTAGGGTGTCAGCCATGTTTGTATCACCACCTTTTCAGTGACGAGACTTTACAGTGTGAGGCAGGTAGGGTAAGTGTAGTTACAGTTAAGTCACACGGGCATTATTTGAAATTTTCCAACACAGAAACCATTTTTTCAGTGAGCACACTGTCTGCTCTGAGTAGGAAAACTTCTAATATGAAACCCTTCCCGACCTGCTGTAAATGCTGACAAGCGGCGATATCGTCTATGTTTTGCTGAGTATCGCTCCCTATTATATCGCATGGGAGGCACATCGCCAATCACCGGCACTTCTCAGGTCCGTCCTTTTATTAGAAAATATTGACAGACTGTGAGGCTGATAAGGCCAGAAAGGCATTTTCTCATCAGTCTGCTGATGATTTAAATATCGGGGCCTAAGTATTGGGCTTTGATTTCCAAACAGATATAAGATAAGGATGCAACTGTGTGTACACAAAGTGAGAAAATAATGCAATAT
Organism: Bombina bombina; assembly: GCF_027579735.1. Taxonomy (NCBI): domain Eukaryota; kingdom Metazoa; phylum Chordata; class Amphibia; order Anura; family Bombinatoridae; genus Bombina; species Bombina bombina. Next base: position 651,585,120 of record NC_069501.1, on the reverse strand, counting down.
AATATATATATATATATATATATATATACACACACGCACAGAGAAGAGCACTCACAGGAACGAACAACCGGCTCAATACCATTGTTAGCCTGTTCTATGGCGATTTACCACCTGGATGCAGCTTCTTTTTAGCCGGTAATGCTTTTCACAGACTAAAACTTTCCTGTAGTATATCAATCAGTATACATACATATATACACATATGAGCACCAAAATATATATACATACACTTTGGAGCCCTTCTGTCAGGGTTTTTTCCCTGTTTTGTTTGCCATGTGCTGCTGGCAGCCATTTTACTCACCTCTCTTACTGACTCTGGTGCATACTGTGTGATGCTGCTCATTTCCTGCACTTCCTTTTTTGGCCAGACTGGTGTACATCATCCGTGTGAGACAGGATGCAGTCTCAGAATTGTGATGTCATCACTTATTATTTAAAGGGCCTCTGTTCAGTATGCTTTGCCCTTGCGTTGTCTCAGACCTGTTTGTGAGAGCTCCTGTGTATTACCTGGCTGTCTGACATCCCTCCTAGTTCCTGATCCCTGGCTTGTTCCTGACTCTACTGTTCTCCTTGTTCCTGATTCCGGCTCGTCTTGACTACTCGCTTTGGCTCCTGACTCGGCTTGTCTGACTACCAGCTCTGGTTTTGATTCCTGGCTTGTTATTTGACTTGTGGACATTTTATTATTTTTTGCTATTAATAAAGGTGTGATTATATTTGCACTTCTCGCCTCAGTCTGATTCCTGGCACCCTGACATTACGCAAGGGCCATAAATCCTGATGGTGCTAATAATCCACCTTTACCTGCCATAATTTCCAGGATGGATGAACAGGATCACTGCTTGGATCAATTTGAACTAGCCCTGCAAACCCTGCTGACTCGCACTGCACATTTGGACCAAAGTGTCCCGCAATTTATGGCTGCTCCTGTTTCCGCTGTTGCACTTAGTCCTACCAGGAGCATGTCCGGTTCTGCACCTCTACCTCAGCATTATGGAGGCGATCCTAATCAGTGTTGCGGGTTTTTGAACCAGGTGGGTATTTACTTTGAAATGTTACCTCAAGCGTTTTCCTCTGACAGAGCTAAGGTGGGATTTCTCATCTTGTTACTCTCTGACACAGCTCTTGCCTGGGCTAATCCCTTGTGGGAGACTAAAAACTGTGATTTCTAATTACCCTGAAATTGTGGTCTCCTTTCGAAGGGTATTTGATGTTTCGGCTCTCTCCTCCTCTGCTGCTAAACGACTCATGTCCATTCAGCAAGGTACAAGATCTGTTGCTCAGTATGCCATTAAGTTCCGTACGCTTGCCGCAGAGGTAGGTTGGAACAATGAAGCCCTTGTTGCCGCCTTCTTTCATGGGCTCTCTGATGCGATTAAAGACAAAGTTGCTGCCAGAGATTTACCAGAAGATCTCAAGGCATTGGTGTCTTTTTGATCCTAATTGACATCAGACTAAGTGAGAGGCCCTCTTTCAAGGAGCGCTTGTGGAAGCCTCCTGTTTCATTGTCTCCTATGTCTTCATTCCCACCCATGCCTCCCTCTCCTCCCATGCCTCCTGGTCCCGAGTCACCAGGTACTGCTGAGCCAATGCAGTTGGGATTCACGCGTCTCTCCACGGCGGAGAGGGCCTTTAGGAGGAGGGAGGGGCTCTGTCTCTATTGTGGGTTACAGGGCCACCTTTTGAAGTCTTGTCCTACACGGCCGGGAAACGCTCACACCTAAGGTCCTATCAGGGGCAGACCTTGGGTGGTTTATCCTCGTTCCCGGAACCACTAAAGGAGAAAACCTTTGGTCACGGTTGTCCTTTCCTGGGTGGACTCCTCCATAGTCACCCTGGCTCTTGTTGACTCCGGTGCTGTGGGCTATTTAATTGACAGTGCTTTTGTATCAAAGCACTCCATTCCTGTTTTTCCTTGGTCCTTTCCGCTTGCTATTGAGGCCATTGATGGCAGGCCCCTTCAGCCCGCACTCGTTACTCACGAAACTGTTCTGTTATCCATGGCTGTTGGGGCTCTCCATTTTGAAACTCTCCAGTTCCAGGTGATAAACTCTCTGCATTTTCCAGTTGTTCTGGGTTATCCCTGGCTCCAAAAGCACAATCCCAGTCTCGACTGGCGCAGGTCCGAAATTTTGTCGTGGTCTCTGCAATGTATTTCCACTTATCTTCGGAAACCAGTTAAAGTCTTGTGCACTTCCTCGGTATCTCAATTTCCAGAGGAGTACCGAGAGTTCCTAGACGTTTTTGACAAGGTGCATGCCGGTACGTTGCCTCCTCACCGGTCTTATGATTGTGCCATAGACCTGCAACCCAGAGCCATTCCTCCTCAGGGCCGGGTTTACCCTCTGTCTGTTGCAGAGAATTGTGCTATGGAGGAGAATGTTGCCAATGCTCTGCCGCGGGGGATCATCCGCAAATCCTGCTCTCCTGCAGGGGCTGGCTTCTTCTTTGTGAAGAAAAAGGGTGGCCAGTTAAGACCATGCATCAATTATAGGGGTCTTAATCATCTTACCATTAAGAATGCTTACCCTATTCCGCTCATTACGGAACTCTTTGACCGCCTTAAGGGAGCTACTGTCTTTACTAAACTTGATTTGAGAGGAGCGTACAATCTCATTAGGATCAAGGAGAGCCATGAATAGAAAACAGCATTTAACACCAGGAGCGGGCATTATTAGTATCTTGTAATGCCCTTTGGCCTATGTAATGCTCCTGCTGTTTTCCAGGAATTTATTAATGATGTCCTACAAGATATGTTGCAACAGTGTGTTGTGGTGTACTTGAACGACATCCTCATACACTCACCCACACTTGAGGCTCATCATTCTGATGTTACACGGGTTCTTCAGAGACTACGTAAAAATGGCCTGTTTTGTAAACTCGAGAAATGTGAGTTCCATCAGACTCAAGTAACCTTCATAGGTTATGATATCTCCATTGCATGGTTCTCCATGGATCCTGACAAGTTATCTGCAGTTCTGCAGTGGCCTCGCCCAGTTGGTCTTCGGTCTATTCAACGTTTTTTGGGGTTCGCCAATTACTATAGAAAGTTTATTAAAAACTTTTCTTCCTTGGTCAAACCTATCACAGACATGGCCCGTAAAGAGAATGATCCACTCCATTGGTCACCTACTGCCATTAAGGCCTTTGATAGTCTTAAGACTGCCTTTGCTGCCGCTCCAGTTCTGGCTCATCCTAACCCTGTCTTGCCTTTCGTTCTTGAGGTCGATGCTGTGAGACTGGAGTAGGTGTTGGCTACTTGCATCCGTGTGGTTTCTTCTCTAAGAAATTGTCTCCGGCGGCATGCAATTATGAAATTGGCAACAGGGAATTACTGGCCATAATTTTGGCACTTAAGGAATGTAGGCATCTTCTCGAGGGTACCAGCGTGCCTGTGCTCATTCTTACTGACCACAAGAATTTAACTTATCTATCTGAAGCAAAACGTTTGTCGCCCCGACAGGCCAGATGGGCGCTATTTTTGTCTCGGTTTAATTATGTGGTCTCCTACCTGCCTGGTAGTAAGAATGTTAGGGCTGATGCCCTCACTCGACAAACGGGAGGTCTTCCGTTTACATGGGTTACCCAAGGAGATAGTGTCGGACCGGGGTAGCCAGTTTGTCTCCAGATTTTGGTGTTCCTTTTGTGCTCAAATTGGGATCCAGCTTTCCTTCTCCTCGGCATATCACCCTCAATCCAATGGGGCTGCGGAACGGTCTAATCAAGCTCTGGAACAGTTCCTCTGTTGCTATGTCTCAGATCACCACAATAATTGGTCTGAACTTCTACCTTGGGCAGAATTTGCTCGTAATAGTGCTATTAATGCTTCCTCCAAGTTATCCCCGTTCATGGCGAATTATGGGTTTCAACCATCCTTGTTGCCCGATTCATTCATGTCTCAAGGTATTCCGGCTTCGGAGGAGCATCTCCGGCAACTCCGTTCCACGTGGGTGCAGATTCAGGATTGCCTTCATTGTTCTATGCAGCGCCAAAAGTTCCAGGCTGATCGTAGGCGTCTGCCCGCGCCTTCCTACCAGGTTGGTGAGAGAGTTTGGCTGTCCTCCCGCAACTTGAATCTTCGTGTGCCTTCCAATAAACTGGCTCCCCGTTATGTTGGTCCTTTTCGAATACTCAGACGGGTCAATCCTATGGCCTACGCTCTTGACCTTCCTCGTGCAATGCACATATCCAATGTTTTTTATGTCTCCCTCTTGAAACCATTGGTTTGTAATCAGTTTACTAATGTGTTGCCTCGTCCCCGTCCTATCTTTTTTGACAACCATGAGGAGTATGAGGGCAGCAGCATTATTGATTCTCATATGTCCAGGGGCCACATACAGTATTTGGTTCACTGGAGGGTCTACGGTCCGGAGGAGCGTTCATGGGTTCCCTCCTCTGATGTTCATGCTCCCGCCCTCCTCGGTGCTTTTCATGCCTGTTTCTCCAATAAGCCTTTTGTCCTCCCGGGGGCAAGGGGGCGTTGAGGGGAGGGTACTGTCAGAGTTTTTCCCTGTTTTGTTTGCCATGTGCTGCTGGCAGCCATTTTACTCACCTCTCTTACTGACTCTGGTGCATACTGTGTGATGCTGCTCATTTCCTGCACTTCCTTTTTTGGCCAGACTGGTGTACATCATCCGTGTGAGACAGGATGCAGTCTCAGAATTGTGATTTCATCACTTATTATTTAAAGGGCCTCTGTTCAGTATGCTTTGCCCTTGCGTTGTCTCAGACCTGTTTGTGAGAGCTCCTGTGTATTACCTGGCTGTCTGACATCCCTCCTGGTTCCTGATCCCTGACTTGTTCCTGACTCTGCTGTTCTCCTTGTTCCTGATTCCGGCTCGTCTGACTACTCGCTTTGGCTCCTGACTCGGCTCGTCTGAATACCAGCTCTGGTTTTGATTCCTGGCTTGTTATTTGACTTGTGGACATTTTATTATTTTTTGTTATTAATAAAGGTGTGATAATTTTTGCACTTCTCGTCTCAGTCTTATTCCTGGCACCCTGACACCTTCCCAGTCAACTATTATTAAAGATGACATTTACTATTTATTCAATTTTAATATTTCTTTTACTGTGTTTTAATGTAAATATTTCACATTCGAATGTTCTGTATATATATATATATATATATATATATATATATTAAAAAAAGAACATTTTTTTCTATGTATGTAAAGAACATTGAAATGTAAAATATTCATAACTACCTTTGGCTTAAGCACAGCTGGTCTAATTTGCTTAGTGCCAAGGGAATGCACACTACATACTGACTTTTGTCTTAAGAAGCCATCTTGTTCTGAAAATTGTGTGTGTGTGTGTGTATGTATATATATATATATATATATATATATATATATATATATATTTCCAAGATATCAGCACTCTCTGTTACTGCCGTACAACTGTGGGGTGCCATCCAGTATATATGTAATAAATTAATCCAAAGGATGCACTCTCATTGATTCAAAATATTTAATTAGTGAGTTTACCGTTTTCGGGGAGTAACCCCCATCCTCAGATTTCTGTGAATAAAACAAAGTGAAAAGAAGTGGCTTACCATATCGTGTATTAATGGAGAATATCAGGGAGCTGGAGGAACGCCACCTACCTTTGCGCCGCGGCGCTTGACCCGAACCTGGAAGTGCGACCCATGACGTCACCGCATAAATGCCGGCGTGAACAGTCCGCCCCTGTGTGTCAAGAAAATACATATTTTGCAGAGTGCGCAAGTGCAGTGCAAATACATTGTATATATAAGGGCAATATACAAGGGTAATATACAAAAGGTAAATGAACCTGCATAATTATATGTCAAAGATAATGCTTGGGAAATTACTCATGGAATGGACAAATTGTAAACTTGTTATAACAGTAGTAGAGGTGCACTTGTGTAAGGCATGTAGTACAGAACAGAACAAAGATACAAAAAGATACAGAAAATACAAAACATTTGAAAAAATTACCAGAGAATTTACCGGCAAAAATATTACCAACAAATTATCAAAAAATTACCTGAAAATTACCAAAAAATACTAAAATATTACCAAAAGATATACACAAAATACCAGATGTTAGAAAAGTCCAAGGTATATGGAGGATTAGAGGTAACTATGCCAATCTAGGTGGGTGTTAAATCCTCTAGGGATTATAGTTCCCAATTCAAAGGTCCATCTAGCTTCGAGTTGAAGAAGACATTTGCCTTGATCCCCTCCTCTTGGCATCGGAGGAACATGGTCGATAAGTGTATATTTTAGATCCTTGACGGTGTGACCTGCTTGCAGAAAAAGTGACCTGCGACCGGTTGGTCTGTAGTGCCCTTGGCAATAGCTGTTCTTATTGATGACCTATGATTGGCTATGCTGATGCGGAGGTCATCTAATATGGTAAGCCACTTCTTTTCACAGGAGTCTGAGGACGGGGGTTACTCCCCGAAAACGTTAACTCACTAATTAAATTTTGAACCAAGGTGAGTGCATCCTTTGGATTCATTTATGATATATATATATATATATATATATATATATATACATACATACATATACATATACAGTATGTATATATATATATATATACTGTATATATATATATATATATATATATATATATATATATATATATATCCTCCAAAGAGAGATAAGCACAGTCTTACATTACCACAACTGCAGCGATTTTCTACTTTGGAAACATGTTTGTTCTATATTGGTGATGTTAGCAGAACATTTGACAAAGATGTCATAACGACATCGAAACGTTATGGATGTAATTGCTTTTTAAATCTATGAATTAAAAGTTGTTTTTTACTAAAGACCAGTGAGTGCCTTCTTGCAAACGAGGAATATATATATATATATATATATATATATATACAGAAATACAGTGCAGATATTGTTAATATTGTAAATGATTATTGTAACTGGAAACGGCTGATTTTTAATGAAATATCTACATAGGTGTACAGAGGCCCATTATCAGCAACCTATCTATCCTGTGTTTCAATGACAAGTTGTGTTTGCTAATCCAAGGTTATCATTTAAAAAGGCTAATTAATCATTAGAAACCCATTTTGCAATTATGTTAGCACAGCTGAAAACTGTTGTGCTGATTAAAGAAGCAATAAAACTGGCCTTTATTAGACTAGTTGAGTATCTGCAGCATCAGCAATGCTAGGTTAGTTTACAGACTCAAGATGGTCAGAAACTAAGAACTTTCTTCTGAAACTCGTCAGTCTATTCTTGTTCTGAGAAATTAAGGCAATTCCATGTGAGAAATTGGCAATAAACTGAAGAGCTTGTACAACGCTGTGTACTACTTTCTTCACAGAACAGCGCAAACTGGCTCTAACCAGAATTGAAAGAGGAGTGGGAGGCCCTAGTGAGCCAGAGGACAAGTACATTAGAGTGTCTAGTTTGAGAAACAGACGTCTCACAGGGCCTCAACTGGCAGCTTCATTAATTAGTATCCGTAAAACATCAGTCTCAACGTCAACAGTGAAGAAACGATTCCGGGATGCTGGCATTCTAGGCAGAGTTGCAAAGAAAAAGCCATATCAGACTGTGTCAGCACTAATTTCAAGGGATTTGTAGTGAACCGCAACTGCAAGAAGTTGACTTATGTATAGCTACTATATAACAGGTATGTATGTACTGATAAACCTGCAGCATTTATTTTTATATGATATTGCTTATCCTATGAGCATGAGCACAAGCTCCCTCTGGTGGTCAGCAGCTATTTTAGTTACTCTAGGAAGCAATCAGGAATCACAGAAAACAGATTACTATGAATAAACAGAATTAACCTTCCACAAGTATGGGAATAAGAGGAGGAATATATCTGGATAGCTTTGGAATGCACTATAAAAATGTAGGAGGTTTGGCTGAAACACTTAATAAAAAACAGGTAATCTCTCACAGCTGATAATGTGGATTCAGAGAGGAGCTGCAGCACAAATAGACTCACATTGTGGGAAGAAAGCAAGGGACGCTTCTGGTAGAATTAGGCTCTCACTGAAACTGTGTGCAGCTTAGGTTTTACACAATGGAGCAGCTGCTCAGTATAAACCACTTTGTGTCTTTCACATAGGAAAACTACAGCCAGTCTGTCTCACACGTATGGCAGTGTGCAGGGAAATTCATACAGCAGTGTCTGTTTGCAGTGAAATTCACAGAGGAAACTTGCAGACAATCTGTCTCACAATTATGGCAATGTGCAGGAAAATGCACATAGCAGAGCTGCTACTTCTGGTTGGAATGTACTTACTTGCTGGTCCTAGATCTTACAAGAAGCTGAAAATCCCCCTTATGGCAATATGTTGAATCTGTATAAGGACAATAGACTTGAAATTCTTTAGAAATAGTATAATCCTCTGGAAAAAGGTATGTTTTTTTTCAGGATTAACAAGCATAAGCTTAGCTTCAATTCTTAAGCAGTGCTGAACTGTTCAGGTGTTTGTCAAATAGCATAGCTAGAGGTAAGTACATTCCCACTGATCTCTTAAAGGTACAGGTAAATCATGACAGACTGGCCAATAAAAAGAAAAGATTAAGATGGGCAAAAGAACACAGACACTGGACAGAGGAAGTTTAAAAAAAAGTGTTATGGACAGACAAATGTAAGTTTGAGTTGTTTGGATCACAAAGAAGAACATTCATAAAACACAGACCAAGTGAAAAGATGCTGGAGGAGTTCTTGATGTCATCTGTCAAGCAATGACCCAAAGCACAGCTCCAAACTATACGAGAACTATTAAGGGAAGAAGCAGTCTGCTAGTGTTCTGTCTTTAATGGAGTGGCCAGCACAGTCACCAGATCTCAACCCTATTAAGCTGTTGTGGAAGCAGCTTGACCGTATGGTAAGTAATAAGTGCCCATAAAGCCAATTCAACTTGTGGGTGGTGCTTCAGGAAGCATTGGTTGAAATCTCTTCAGTTTACCTCAACAAACTGACAATTAGAATGCCAAAGGACTGAAAGGCTCTAATTGTTGCACATGGAAGATTCTTTGGCGAAAGCAAAGTACATAACATGCACGTCTATAGACGGCATCCAAGAAAAAAAAATTGCTTTCTCTTTGGCACAAAATGGCAAAATGAAACTATGCTAAAGAACATGAAAAGAAGCCTGATGAAAATTAGGAGCACATTCTTTGGCCAGATGAGACCAAGATACATTTGTTTGGCTCAGATGGGGTCCAGCATGTTTGGCGTGAACCTGGCCAGGACTACCACAGTGAATGCATAGTCCCAGCAGTGAAGCACAGAGGTGGGGCTGTATGAAGGCTTGTGAGTGCCTGTGGAAATACCAACATACTGGCTGACAAGATGACTCCCAGTCTCCAGAAGCATGGCAGGAAAGGAGTATTCCTGCATGATCTAAAGCACACTGGCAAAAATCACAAAAAAAGTTTTTAAAGAAGAAAAAAGTGAAAACTATGACCTGGCTAAGTATTAAAAACATTTTCTCTGAAGAATAGCGGAACATCTCTCCAAAAATGAGACAGAAACCCAAAGCTTGTTAAAAAGTTAACCTTTTTTTCTTTATATGATCACATTTGGTGGCCAAATAGTGTCATCAAACGCATGAATGATCGGGTGATTTCAATTTGTACTCATTTGTTTACATCTGAACTTTGTTCTGATGCAGACAAATGAGTCCCGGCAGGAAGGGGTTAAAGATCAACGTAGAGCAACACAGCCCCTTCAGCACAGAGCAGCTTAAAAAAAAGAAGAAGAAGAATAGCAGAACATCTCTCCAAAAATGTGTGCAACAAAAAATACAGGTGGACATACGAAATATTGAAAAAATAAAAGATTTTAATTTTAAAATTGAAAGGTGTACTGACTTTTGTTGCATAAAATATATCATGTTCTAAAATGTTGCAGTGGGTTAACTCTCATACCAGAACTGCCCAAATTCTCAAAATTGACCCCAAATCTATATAAATGTTTGAAAGTAGACAATCCAAGGTAATGATCTAGGGATGGGTCACAATACTACAGAAATAATGAGATCAGTTGAGGGGGTGGATCCCTACACTACAGAAAAATAACAAAAAAAAGCTGATTACTTGGAGGGGGAGGTTAGAGGGTGAGGGGGTACCCCTACATTACAAAAAAAAATATTTAAACAAATATATTTTTTTATTTTTTTATTTTTAAAATGCACAAGAGCAGACTGGCAACCAGTAACAAAAATGATGGTGATGAATGGGAGGGGGAGGGACGAGATCTGTTTGGAAGGATCTGGAAGGTGGGTGGTGTCAGGTAATCCCTACAATACAGAATAAATTACATTTAACCACTAAAGGAATAACCCCTTTACTGCCAGGAATTTCAGAGGTTTTGTGCACAGCTGCAATTAGCAGCCTTTTTATTACCAAAAACCAATGGCAAAGCCATGCATGTTAGCAATTTCTGAATAAAGGGGATTCTAGAGAAGCTTTAACAATAATTTGTCTTATGACTGCAGTAGCTGTGTGTAAATAATTTGCGATAGAAACCCAAAGTTTGTTAAAAAGTTAACCTTTTTTTTTCTTTTTTTTTTTATATGATCACATTTGGTGGCCAAATGGTGGCATCAAACGCATGAATGATCGGGTGATTTCAATTTGTACTCATTTGTTTACATCTGAACTTTGTTCTGATGTAGACAAATGAGTCCTGGCAGGAAGCGGTTAATGGAGATAAATGTTTTTACCAACAGTTTCCAAACTTTATCACCTCAATGGAAACTAGGTCATTGTTGGAAACACTGCTGCTAATGACACGTGAATGCTCCTGAATCTACCTAAATTTACTCTTTAACAAAGGATAGCAAGAGTACAAAGCAAAATGATCATATATGTAAATTGAAAAGCCAGTTATAGTGCATTCTCTATCTGAACCAAGAAAGTTTAATTTTGACTTTACTGTCCCTTCAACGCTTTACTATATATTTTGTATTATTTATACAAGCAATATTCTATTTATGAATTAGTGGAGATAAAAAAAAAACATTGGTAATTGATTGCTCGTTTTTTTTTCTATCACATACTAGTGCTAGACAGTCAACATATTAAAAATTGTACTTAAACAGATATGAAACAGTGCTCCTTTAGTAAAAACAAATTTGTTAAATGGACATAAAACCCAGCATTTTTCATTTAGGATTCAGAAAGAGCATGCAATTTAAACAGGTTTCCAATTTACTTCTGTTATCTAATTTGCTTATTTATTTATTTTCTTTTCTACCCTGTATTGAAAAGAATACAGAGTTAGGCTCAGGGACAGCAAAGCACTACTGGGAGCTATTAGCTGATTGCTGGCTGCATCTTGGCATTGGCTTACCTAATGTATTCAATTAGCTTCTGTTAGGACATTGCTGCTTCTTCAGCAAAGGATACCAAGAGCACAAAAAAAATTGATAAAAGAAGTAAATTGTAAAGTTGTTTATAATTGTAATATCTGAATCATGAAAGAAAAATTTGGGGTTGCATGTCCCTTTAACCCCTTAAGTCAAATGGACGTAGTAGGTACTAAATCTCACACTACTTTTCCCAGTATACTGTGTTGACGTTGTAGCTACATCTAACACTTTGGCTCAGGCTGCGCTCCCCTCTGTTAGCTTTGACATTAAGGGTTCGTTGATTGTGCACCCTTATCATATGAAGGCAGATCACTGATAGAGAAAGTGACACAGGAAGTGTTACTGTCTTTATTAGGTGTGGGAACACTGAGTAGCTGGGAGAGGGAAGAGAGCTATTATTGAGGAATCAGGGAGGTGGGAGGCTGAAGAGGGATCCCTACACTGCAGAAAATAAATAAATTATTAAAAAAAAAATAAACAGACTGGTTGCCAGTACCTAAGATGGTGAAAGATGGTGGTGACCAGTGGGAGGGGGAAGGGAAGAGAGCTGTTTTTGAGGGATCAGGAGGTTAATCCCTGCACTACAATATATTTTACCCTTAACAACTGATTAACTCCTTCATTGCTGAGAATTTCAGAAGTGTGGGTTGCAGCTGCAACAAGTCTTCTACTTACCAAAAATAAATGACAAAGTCTTGCTTGACTGCCATTTTTAAGCAAAGGGGATCCTACAGAAACGTTTACAACCATTTGTGTTATGACTGCAGTAGTTTTGTGTAAATAATTTTATTTTGAAACCCAAGGTTTGTGAACAAGTTCACTATTTTTAATATAATTGCATTTAGTGGTCAAATGGTGGAATAAAATATACCAATGTGGGTATAGATTAATATCCTGGGTAATTGTTAAAAATATATATATAGTTTTAGGATTTGGGTAGTTCTGCTATACCAAATGAGAGTTACCAGATTGCATCCTTTTAGGCATAGGTGCAGATAAAGACCTTAAAATGATCAAAAAATTATAAAAAGTATATAGTATTAGTTGAATCAGAGGATGCCAATGAACACATTTTGAGATACTTTTTTGCAGTTAGAAAACTACAGGTTTTTGTGGAATGTGATAATTAATATTTTTATATTATTTATTTTTTTACTTTTTTGTTATTTTACAATCATTTCATAATTCTGAGAATAGTTGAAGCTGTCATCCACTGAAAGCTCTTTTTATACCCCCCAGAAATTTTTTTTTTATATATAATCTCTTCTTCCCTCAGGTAGATAAGAGAGGAGATATTGTTAAAAGTTAAGTTGCATTCTGCCTTCCTCTGAGCATGAGCAAAACAGGCTCACATGTCGGACGGACATGATTAAAGTGAATGTAAATTTTGATGCTAAAGTGCCCGTTTTTTAAAAATTTGATTCAAAACAGGGGCACTTTATTTCATCAAAATTTACATTTCACTTGTGTTGTGAAAAAATACTTACCTTTTAATTTTGACAGCCGCTCCAGCTTCTTCCGCCCGTCGCAAAGCCTCTTCCTGGGTCTAAAATGAGGATTCCGGCTTCCTCCAATTACGGCCTTGAATCAGACACTGATTCCTCCGGGGAGGAAGCCGTGATTGGAGGATGACGGATCCATCATTTCTGACGTCAGAAATGGCTTGCGACGACCAGGGGAAGCTGGAGCGACTGTAAAGTTTAAAAGGTAAGTATTTTTTCACAACACGAGTGAAATGTAAATTTTGATGAATTAAAGTGCCCCTGTTTTTAATAAAAAAATTTAAATCTGGCACTTTAGCATCAAAATTTACATTCACTTTAACTGTGGAGTATATGTCCACCCGACATCGCTAAATGACGACATTTTCTAGTTAAATGCTTGTGCAATGCAGCCCTCTGCACATTTGCGGCAAATAGGCCGCTAGCAGGGGGTGTCAATCATCCCGATCGTATCTGATCGGGATGATTGCTGTCCGCCACCTCAGAGGTGGCGGATGAGTTAAGGAGCAGCGATCTTACGACCGTAGCAGATCATGTCCACCGCAGATCATGTCTGTCGCTGTGGCGTACATTTCCACCCAACTTGTATCCGATCAGGCTGATTGCTGTCCGCCGACTCAAAGGTGGCGGACGAGTTAAGGAGCAACGGTTTTAAGACCGCTGCTTCTTAATTTGTGATTCCGGCTAGAAGGCTTGCGCGGAATAAGCTGGTTGACAGGTTAATAAATCGGCCCCTAAGTGCTATTGCATTGTCTTTGTATCATGCATTTGTTGATTATTCAAATCCACTGAATTTTCTGGTCCTTTAATTGTTTATTGGGTATAGGTGCTATGTATTAAAATGTAGAAGTCTTGGTTTAATGGGTTAAAGGTGAGATTACAAGTGGAGCGCTAAATATCGCTTTTAAGAAAGTGATATTAGCGCTCCACTTTGTAATACCAGTGCATGTTAATAAGCGCTGGTATTACAAATTTTCAGCAATGCAAACGCGACCTTGCGTTCGCATTGTTGGGAATCATTACTCACAAGAGCACGCTTCCATAGGCTCCTATGGGAGCCTCGTTCTCATGCCGTCAGAGATGGCATCAGAACATCGCACAGCGAAGGGGATAAGTAGCATTTTTTAATATTAAGTATATGACTATATACATATATATTTACTGGGAACACACAGTTCCCATTGACCGCAATGTAAAGGCACTTTTCAGTGTGGGGTTTATTCTAACACCCCACTCCCACCAACTTTAGCCCCAAAATACTGCCTAGTGCAGTAATTTTATTAAAAAATAAAGATGCCGCTATCTTTATTTTTTAATAAAATACAATAGTCTGTATTTTGGGGGCATTTGGGGCGCATTTATAAAATTAACCAGAGATCTATAACCAGAGAGATTTATAAGCGCTAATTGCTACCGCGAGCTTGCGGTAGCAATAACCAGCTACTTGTAATGGCTGATTAATTATTGCGTGCCCACAAATGGGCTTATTTGCCCTTTTCTGGGAGCGCAATAATTTAGAGCTCCACTTGTAAACTATCCCTAATGTGGAAACATAAATTGTAAAATTTAGAAATGAATGTAGATCCTATAAATGACACCTAAAATCCATTTTACATTTGAGTGGTGCATTTTTCCTCTTTTGAATACATTTTGAAAATTAAATTTAAATCAAGTTATTTTAATTAAGATATCTGTCTTTTTAAAAACCAAAAAAATAAAAATATTAATGCTACTTGTTTGGCTCACTCATAGAAAAAAAAAACACCTAGAATTTAAATAAAAATACCTCAAACAGTTAAAAAAAATCCTTAAACAAATTAGCAATGCATTGCTCAGAAATAAAACTTTTTAAATATCTTATGGAGAATTATACTTATGTATTAAGTATTTAGAATGCTTCTTGCATACAGCAAGTTGGTTTGCATTAGTTTTTTAGGTGATATAAATAAAGTATATAATGCTATAGTATAAAAAAACGGGTCTAGTAAACTACTGTTTAAAAATGTCAAACATTTATCTATTACTTCTCTTGCTTGACAGAGAAATCCTTTGTACCCTAGTTAGTTGCACATGACAGTGACTTTGACTTGCACACACGCTGAGTGCTGGAGGTGGGACTGGGTACAATTCTTATTACAATATCCGGTGGGTTGCCTGGTTACCATAGAGACGCGTCTTAAAGTTTCACGTGTGGGAGGAAGAGTATGTGTGTAATGAGCTCTTTATCACTGCTCTGCAGAAATGCAGCTTTGTAAAATTTGAAACAAATAATATTCTGGAGAAAATTAATTTATTGCAGATACGCGATCATCAGATGCACCTTATACTGTGACCTCCTCTTTGTACTTCATTCTGCCTCGAATAAAGTGAGCGGTGCCCAGCTAAAGGAGGACAACAAATATAAAGATATGGAACCCTCAGTGCTGGGAACAACAATGGAAAATGACAAGGTTAAAACTAAGCAATCCAAACAGTCAGCTGGTGCAAAGAGCAAAAAGAAGGGCAAGAAAAAGGAACATCTCAAGCAAAGCGGTGAGCACAAGAAAAGAGGGCACACGTCCAGCACCCCATCTACCTCGGATGAAACGGGTCAGTATGTTTCTTTACTCTTACACAGCAAGGGCAGTTACTTTGAATGTATTTAGTTGTTATACGCGGCATTAACTTATTTAAACATTCATCGAACTCTCAACTCTGTAATAAAGGGGGATGTTTGTAGGAGATTATGTTAAAGGGACAGTGAAATACAAATCTTGTGTGTTACAGAACATTATGTTCTTTTTTTCCCCCTTTAAATATTCATTTTGGTGGGCTTGTCTCTATTAGCCAGTGAGCCTGCGATTCAGATGTGTCAGGTGTACATATACTTTTTGATAGTTCACAGCTTTTACTTACCCATTTTCAAGTGATTTTGCATTTCTACTTTTTTTTTTTTGCTGCGGGCTACTCCACTGCAAAAGTAAAAATGTATGAAAGTGCTATGTATCAAGACAAGAGAACATAATTGTGGAGTATAGTTACACTTTGTGAAACCCATTATTCTTCAGTGAGAACTAGACTAAAACATATGTTTATTTAATAACTGATATTTTGTGTTCTAAAGCTCTGGACAGTTAATGGAAGTTATTGTCAACTTCTATTGTTAAAGGAACATGAAACCCAACAGTTTTTTTTTCAGGATTCAGATAGAGCATTCAGTTTTAAGCAACTTTCCAATTTACTTCTATTATCTAATTTACTTAGTTCTCTTGGTATCCTTTGTTGAAAAGGATACCTAGGTATGCTTAGGAGCAAACAGGGAGCTAGCTGCTGATTGGTGACTGCACATATATGTCTATTGGCATTGGCTTACCAATATGTTCAGCTTGCTCCCAGTAGTGCATTGCTAAATCTTCAATAATGGATACCAATAAAATGAAGCAAAATTGACAATAGAAGTAAATCAGAAAAGTTGCTTAAAAACATATGCTCTGTCTGAATCACAAAAGAAAAAAATGTGGGATTCATGTCTCTTTAATGTCATTCCATTGCTTTTGGATGAGCAATTATATTATGCATATGGAAGAGCACAGTTTATTTTGATTTTTAAGATACATACATCTCGTAAAGAAGTTATTGGGGTATTTAACACACCATAAATAGGTACCAGTATATTTGTCCACTCTGATCTACTTCAACACTTAACCCCTTAATAACAGCACTCTAACATTAACATGGCTGTAATAGCAGGGGTCTCAGCAAAATATTAAAGGGACAGTATAATTCTGCACATAGCTATTGAACTAAAGGTAGCTCACTCCCGCTACCAGACCATGTGATTAGACAGCGCACCTGTGAACCACTTTTCAAAAAGAAGACCTAATCAGAAGAGCTTGGAGAGGAGACCAGGTAAGTGCAACTTTGAGAGCTAAAATCTCTCAAATCTTTTGTTTTTTAAAGCTGCCGCTAACAAAATGTTACATAATTCTGCACTATTTGCAGAATTATATAACATTATTTTTAAAGTTTACTGTCCCTTTAAATATTATATTATTGTACTGTTCAAATGTAAAATGTAGGATACTGCCAAGACTAACAAAGACCATATGTTTGCATGAATTGAGCAGCCTCTTCAGGGATCATATCTCGTTGGCAAGTGTGAGCATATTGTTTCTTTAGAAGCTTATATTAGAGTTCTGTAGGAACGAACTGCAACACTGCTTGATATTCAAACACTTGAAATTGATATGACTTAGCAGGTTGTTCATGGTTCTGTCAGTTGGAATGGAGGGGATTTAGACGGGGAGACTCAGGGAAGTAGTAAGTAGCTGGGTCACAGAAGGCAAGGTAGGAGAAAGCGGAAGAGGCAGCCAGTTCTAAACTGGTACACCCAATAGATTTGCCAGATGAGTGAAGATGTTGGGGATATCGGTTCAGGGGTGGCAATGTCGGAGAGGGCTGTTCTGCCTAATACAGTGAAGAGGACCATACTACCCAGAGACAGAACTTTTGTTTCACTTTCTGCAATAGTTTTTAGTGAAACATTTTCTGTAGCTCATTTTTAAATAAAATTCAATTTTAAATTAGGCAGTTACACTAAAGCACCAGTTCAATTGCAATGTGTTGGTTAACTGGAGAATCAAGCCATTTTTAAAGTTTTATAATATAGTGCAGTAGTTAAAATTGCATTGCAAATTAGCTGCATACAAAAAAAAAATTCTACAATGTCTTGAATACATTTGTTAACTTTTCTCTTGGTCTAACATAGAAATGTGGTAATAAAAAAAGATGCATTGTTTATAAGAATGTCTTACATTTAAAAAAAAAAATCAAAGCTTTGTAGACTGGGAAAGGTTTGGGGACAGGTTTGAAAAAGTCCCTGATAGTCAACAATCAAAGCACTTTTGGAAAATGTTGTGTTCTAAATAATAATAGCCAGCACTACACACTGGTGATGGCTTGTTGGGGAAATAATCTGTGTCTGAGTATCATTGAATCTTACCTCACCAACTGGTGTTATAATTGGTATGGCTGCAACTGTGTAAATACAGCAGTCAGATGGTATAAAGGCAGTGTGCCCAAACGCTGGATCAGGGTCTTACAATTTACTGTATATCACATCATATATAAGAACTTAGTAGTAAATACAATTAAAAAATGAAATGTCTATCAGGTTCTTTTTTAACAAGATTCTTTTTGGCATCTGAAATTAAGTATATGGTAAATGCGAAAAAGTATAATGATTTCCCATTATCTCCATATAGTTATTAGTGAAAATATAGCCTTTAGTTAATGGAAACTGTTGTTGGATAAATTGTGATTTAACAAATTGTGCGCATGCTTGAATTAGTCCAGTATGGACAAACATATTATATAAAAAATCTCAAGGTGTTTACTTTGCCATTAAAGGGACACTGAACCCAAATTTTTTCTTTTGTAATTCAGAAAGAGCATGCAATTTTAAGCAACTTTCTAATTTGCTCCTATTATCAATTTTTCTTCATTCTCTTGCTATCTTTATTTGAAAAAGAAGACATCTAAGCTTTTTTTGGTTTCAGTACTCTGGACAGCACTTTTTTATTGGTGGATGAATTTATCCACCAATCAGCAAGGACATTCCAGGTTGTTCACAAAAATGGGCCGGCATCTAAACTTACATTCATGCATTTCAAATAAAGATACCAAGAGAATGAAGAAAATTTGATAATAGGAGTAAATTAGAAAGCTGCTTAAAATTTCAAGCTCAATCTGAATCACGAAAGAAAAAATTTGGGTACAGTGTCCCTTTAATGAATTAGAGCATTACATTTCTGCTGTAGAATGCCCCTTTATTTTATACAGTTTGATATTCTCTATCTAAATATTCCAGCCCTTACCTTCCCTAAACAAGGTTCAGAGAATGACTAGGTATTTGCATGGATTAATATATAAAAGTTCTAAATTATATAAACTAAATTCTTGTCGGACAAGTCAAAGCCAGCCATTTACCATTGTTGGTGAAAATAATACTTGGCGGTCATTTTGCAGCAATTATATATGGTTCATACTGAATAAGCCAGAAAAAGATGACACAGGAAGTATTTGCAATGTTTAAAGGGACAATCAACACCAAAATTGTTATTGTTTAAAAAGATAGACAATGCCTTTACTACCCATTCCCCAGCTTTGTACAACCAACATTGTTATATTAATATACTTTATAACATTTAAACCTCTAACATTCTACCTGTTCCTAAGCCACTACAGACAGCCTCTTATCACATGCATTTTTATTAGCTTTTCACAACAGGGGAGTGCTAGTTCATGTGAGCCATATACACCCACTGGCCACTTTATTAGGTACACCTTGCTAGTACCGGGTAGGACCCCCTTTTGCCTTCAGAACTGCCTTAATTCTTTGTATCATAGATTCAACAAGGTGTTGGAAACATTCCTCAGAGATTTTGGTCTATATTGACATGATGGCATCACGCAGTTGCTGCAGATTTCTCGGCTGCACATCCATGATGTGAATCTCCCGTTCCACCACATCCCAAAGGTGCTCTATTGGATTGTGATCTGGTGACTGTGGAGGCCATTGGAGTACAGTGAACTCATTGTCATGTTCAAGAAACCAGTTTGAGATTATTTGAGCTTTGTGACATGGTGCATTATCCTGCTGGAAGTAGTCATCAGAAGATAGGTACACTGTAGTCATAAAGGGATGGTCATGGTCAGCAACAATACTCAGGTAGGCCTTGGCAATAGTGATGTCGCGAATAGTTGACCGGCGAATAGTTCCCGGCGAACATAGCTTGTTCGCGTTCGCCGCGGCGGGCGAACATATGTGATGTTCGATCCGCCCCCTTTTCGTCATCATTGAGTAAACTTTGACCCTGTAACTCACAGCCAGCAGACACATTCCAGCCAATCAGCAGCAGACCCTCCCTCCCACCTCCTGGACAGCATCCATTTTAGATTCATTCGGAAGCTGCATTCTTATTGAGAGGAGGGACAGTGTAGCTGCTGCTGATTTAATAGGGAAATCGATAGCTAGGCTAGTGTATTCAGTGTCCACTACAGTCCTGAAGGACTCATCTGATCTCTGCTGTAAGGACAGCACCCCAAAAAGCCCTTTTTAGGGTTAGAACATCAGTCGGCTTTTTTTTTTTTTCTGTGTAATCTAATTGCAGTTGCCTGCCTGCCAGCGTGTGTGTCAGGCTCACAGTGTATACTGTGCCCACTTGCCCAGTGCCACCACTCATATCTGGTTTAACAGTAGTGTACATTTAAAAAAAAAAAAAACTTTTTTGACTGTGAAATAATAGCAGACAGCTGCCAGTACCCAAGATGGCCGCCAATAAGGCAGATGGGGAGTGTTAGAGAGCTGTTTTGGGGGGGATCAGGGAGGTTGGGGGCTAAGGGGGGGATGCTACACCACAGCATATGTAAATATGCTAAACAAAATTTAAAACCTTTTATTTTAGTACTGGCAGACTTTCTGCCAGTACTTAAGATGGCGGGGACAATTGTGGGGTGGGGGAGGGAAGGGAGCTGTTTGGGAGGGATCAGGGGGTCTGATGTGGGAGGCTGATCTCTACACTAAAGCTAAAATTAACCCTGCAAGCTCCCTACAAACTACCTAATTAACCCCTTCACTGCTAGCCATAATACACGTGTGATGCGCAGCAGCATTTAGCAGCCTTCTAATTACCAGAAAGCAACGCCAAAATCATATATGTCTGCTATTTCTGAACAAAGGGGATCCCAGAGAAGCATTTACAACCATTTGTGCCATAATTGCACAAGCTGTTTGTAAATAATTTCAGTGAGAAACCTAAAGTTTGTGAAAAAATGAACAATATTTTTTTATTTGATCGCATTTGGCGGTGAAATGGTGGCATTAAATATACCAAAATGGGCCTAGATCAATACTTTGGGTTGTCTACTACACTGCACTTAAGCTAAAATTAACTCTACAAGCTCCCTACATGCTCCCTAATTAACCCCTTCACTGCTGGGCATAAAGCACGTGTGGTTTGCAGTGGCATTTAGCAGCCTTCTAATTACCAAAAAGCAACGCCAAAGCCATATAAATCTACTATTTCTGAACAAAGGGGATCCCAGAGAAGCATTTACAACCATTTATGCCATAATTGCATAAGTTGTTTGTAAATAATTTCTGTGAGAAACCTAAAGTTTGTGAAAAAGTGAACATTTTTTTTTTTTATTTGATCGCATTTGGCGGTGAAATGGTGGCATGAAATATACCAAAATGGGCCTAGATCAATACTTTGGGATGTCTTCTAAAAAAAAATATATACATGTCAAGGGATATTCAGGTATTCCTGACAGATATCAGGGTTCCAATGTAACTAGCGCTCATTTTGAAAAAAAGTGGTTTTGAAATAGCAAAGTGCTTCTTGTATTTATTTCCCTATAACTTGCAAAAAAAGCAAAGAACATGTTAACATTGGGTATTTCTAAACTCAGGACAAAATTTAGAAACTATTTAGCATGTTTGTTTTTTGGTGGTTGTAGATGTGTCACAGATTTTGGGGGTCAAAGTTAGAAAAAGTGTTTTATTTTTCCATTTTTTCCTCATATTTTATAATGTTAGGTGATTTATGCCCTTTATGGATTAAAACCAGACTCTGCATCAACTTTGTAATTTTCCATGGGAGTTTTGCCATGGATCCCCCTCCGGCATGCCACAGCCCAGGTGTTAGTCCAACTTTTCCATCACTATTGTGGCCAGAAAGAGTCCCTGTAGGTTTTAAAATTTGCCTGCCTATTGAAGTCTATGGCGGTTCGCCCGTTAGCAAACTTTTGCGGATGTTCGCGTTCGCAAACCCAAATTTTTATGTTCGCGACATCACTAAACAATACTCAATTGGAACTAAGGGGCCCAAAGTGTGCCAAGAAAATAAAATATCCCCCATACGATTACACCACCACCAGCCTGAACCGTTGATACAAGGCAGGATGGATCCATGCTTTTATGTTGTTTAAGCAAAATTCTGACCCTACCATCTGAATGTCACAGCTGACATTGAGACTCATCAGACCAGGCAACATTTTTCCAATCTTATATTGTCCAATTTTGGTGAGCCTGTGCGAATTGTAGCCTCAGTTTTTTTGTTCTTAGCTGACAAGAGTGGCATCCGGTGTGGTCTTCTGCTGCTCTAGCCCATCTGCTTCAAGGATTGACGTATTGTGCGTTCATAGATAGTATTCTGCATACCATGGTTGTAACGAGTGGTTATTTGAGGTACTGTTGCCTTTCTATCATCTCGAACCAGTCTGCCTATTCTCCTCTGACATCAACAAAGCATTGTCGTCCACACAACTGCTGCTAACTGGATATTTTCTCTTTTTCGGACAATCTCTGTAAACCCTAGAGATCGTTGTGCGTGAAAATCCCAGTAGATCAGCAGTTTTTTAAATACTCAGATCAGCCCATCTGGCACCAACAACCATGCCACGTTCAAAGTTACTTAAATCAACTTTCTTCCCCATTCTGATGCTTGGTTTAAACTTCAGCAAGTCTTCTTCACCACGTCTAGATGCCTACATGCATTGAGTTGCTGCCATGTGATTGACTGATTAGCTATTTGTGTTACCAAGCAATTGAACAGGTGTACCTAATAAAGTGTCCGGTGAGTGTAGATAACATTGTACTAACGCCCGTGGGTTGTGGCAGACACTGCACTAATTGGATAAAATGCAAGTCAATAGATAATAAATAAAATATCATGTGATCAGGGGGCTGTCAGAAGAAGCTTAGATACAAGGTAATCACAGAGGTAAAAAGTGTTTTAATATAACCATGTTGGCTGTGCAAATTTTGAGTTGACTGTCCCTTTAATCTATGAAGTAAAAAACAAAAGAAAAGGAATCAATGGCTAAATTGCACTCATATTACAAGTTGAAACTTAGGTTATGCTTAAGTGAAAGCTAAAACTGCTCTAGAATATTTGGCGCCACTTGACACCTGAAGTAAGGGTAAAAAAAAAATTACAAAACACATCAAAAACATAAAAATAAACTAATAAAAATCTACAGGAAGGAAAAGGGTAGGAGACTCAAATGATTTGAAATCTGCTGTGTGTTTCTCCTATATCTCTGTGCTTTCACCTTGTAATGGCAAGAAGAGGTGTTATGTTTTGATTTAATTTTTTTGCATGGATTTTCTTTTTGAAAAGAAGGAAACTGATGTGGGAGAAAAGCGACAAGAATCCTTGTTTGCAACAGTTTTAATGTTTTTTTTTAACATTATGCCTGATTTATTCCTATGAACTACCGCATGTGATCAAAGCTCCAGTGGGAGCTGAAACGTTATGCATTGTTGGCATTAAAAGGTGTGTTGCTAAATCTCGTGTGCTGGCTTTTTTGGCGTGGGACCGCAGGGATCATCACCAGGTCCTGTCTTTATGCTATTTCTCTACATTCATCTTTGGGCCGTGCATTTGAGTGGTTTTTACATTGGTGAGTGCTGATCTTGTCTGTAAATAAATATATATATATATATATATATATATATATATATATATATATATATATATATATATATGATAATGTAAAACATTTATCTATACATATATCTATACACACATATATATATATATATATATATATATATATCTCAATAGGTATAGGCATATACACACACACACACACACACACACACACATATATATGGGCGTATTAAGGCATAGGCCAACGAGGCCGGTGCCTAGAGCGGCAGATTTTGAGGGGCGGCACTTGCCGTGGCTGCACTGAATATGCGGCTGATGATTTAAAAAAAAAAAATTAAACTTGAAAGTGCCGATTCATACACTCTCAGCCAATTGCATTTATTTGGGGGTTTTTTAACACTGGCGCACGCACACACGCACATTGCTTGGTGGCAACAGGTGTTAGGAGAACAAGAAGGAGTCCAGTCAGTGGTGACAGAGACAGCCGGAGACTCATGTGGAGGAGGACTTTCACTTAACTCAAGTATGGGTGGGCTGAGTCCTGACAGTAGGTAGGAATTATCTCATTAGTGTGCACTGTGACAGCAACACTTAATGCCTCCTCTACTAGCGACATTAACATTTTATTGCCTAATCATTAGACAATAAAATAATAATGTTGCTAGCAGAGGAGGCATTAAGTGTAAGCTTCTGCACAGTGCACACTAATGAGAGCGGGCTGGTAGGCTAAGGCTGACAAGGAGCGAGGACAGGAGAGTTACTGTCTGTAGGTGTAGACAGTGTAATGCCTGTTGAGCCAGCAGTCCCGCTTCCTTCTGCCTAATAGCATAGCCGTATACTTCCCTCCCCCTTCCTGGCCCCCAAAGTGCCATGCTCAGCTGACATTGCTTTCACTGACAGCATCTGCACGCAGCCCCGCAGATCAAGACAGTAGCAGTGAACAGCATAGGACAGGTCACAGGAGAATATTTCAGTGAATGTGGTATACCTCTATTTTGCAATAAAAAATAATAATTAAACATCAAAAGATGAAATATTTTGTCACTTTGCATCATCTTGCAATTTATGCAGAAAATCAGTATTTATAAAATAACCATACAAACAGATACATATACAAATATATTCATGCAATAAGCTTTTCTAAAGAATTATGTACTCTCTTTATTTGGCAACTCCTCTGTGTAAGGCTTCTGGATTCTTGTTTGGTGGCTTAGCTGAAAATGGCTTCATGTAAAGCTTTTAAAGATGAAAATAAACATACTTTCTTGTATTTATCTCTGTAAAAATAATCCAGAATTATGAAGGGTAAACCAAACTTGTCATTCTCTCAAAAAAAAAACTATATAAACTGAATTGATGCTGTTTTGGCGTTTCATCCAATGCACAAACAGCTTATTAGATGAAACAGATGAAAAACAAACTGTTGTTTGTTCATTCGTGCTTTATGGCGCCAAAAAAAAAAGTAAAATGATTTACAGGGGGTCAGACAATTCATGTGCCTATCATTCCCTGTCAAATCCTACCATAGTATTACTAGTGACTGATGTTAGGTACTGCTAGTCCGGCACTAAATGTTGATTGTAGCCATACAGGGTAGTGCAATGAAGCCTTAACCTGGCTTATATGGATACTAGGAAAAGCATAACCACTTACAGTCACAATTAAATCAGTGAATTGTATGTTCTGTTAGTACTGAAAGATAAATTGTTCAATTCTGTAATGCAAGATTTCTCTTGTAAGGTGTATCCAGTCCACGGATCATCCATTACTTGTGGGATATTCTCATTCCCAACAGGAAGTTGCAAGAGGACACCCACAGCAGAGCTGTTATATAGCTCCTCCCCTAACTGCCATATCCAGTCATTCTCTTGCAACTCTCAACAAGCATAGAGGTAGTAAGAGAGAGTGGTGAAATATAGTTAGTTTTTTTCTTCAATCAAAAGTTTGTTATTTTTAAATGGTACCGGAGTTGTACTATTTTATCCCAGGCAGTAAATAGAAGAAGAATCTGCCTGAGTTTTCTATGATCTTAGCAGGTTGTAACTAAGATCCATTGCTGTTCTCACATATGTTTGAGGAGAGAGGTAACTTCAGCGGGAGAATGGCGTGCAGGTTACTCTGCTATGAGGTATGTGCAGTTACAATTTTTTCTAGAAATGGAAATGCTAGAAAATGCTGCTGATACCGGATTAATGTAAGTTAAGCCTGAATACAGTGATTTAATAGCGACTGGTATCATGCTTACTTTCTGAGGTAATACTCTTATAGATTTACAATATAAAACGTTTGCTGGCATGTTTAAACGTTTTTATATATGCTTTGGTGATAAAACTTTATTGGGGTCTAGTTTTTTCCACATGGCTGGCTTAAATTTTGCCTAGAAACAGTTTCCTGAGGCTTTCCACTGTTGTAATATGAGTGGGAGGGGCTTATTTTAGAGCTTTTTTGCGCAGTTAAAATTAAAGACTGAGACATCCAGCTTCCCTCAGAAGTCCCCTGAATGCTATAGGACATTTCTAAAGGGCTCAAAGGCTTTCCAAAGTCGTTTATTGGGGAAGGTAGGGCCACAGCAGAGCTGTGGCAGTTTGTTGTGACTGTTAAAAAACTTCTATCGTTTTTTTGATCCGTTTTTTTAACTAAGGGGTTAATCATCCATTTGCAAGTGGGCGCAATGCTCTGTTAGCTTATTACATACACTGTAAAAATTTTGTTTGATTTACTGCCTTTTTTCACTGTTTTTCAAATTTTGACAAAATTTGTTTCTCTTAAAGGCACAGTACCGTTTTTTATATTTGCTTGTTAACTTGATTTAAAGTGTTTTCCAAGCTTGCTAGTCTCATTGCTAGTCTGTACAAACATGTCTGACATAGAGGAAACTCCTTGTTCAATTTGTTTAAAAGCCATGGTGGAACCCCCTCTTAGAATGTGTACCAAATGTACTGATTTCACTTTAAGCAATAAAGATCATATTCTGTCTTTAAAAAATTTATCACCAGAGGAATCTGACGAGGGGGAAGTTATGCCGACTAACTCTCCCCACGTGTCAGATCCTTTGACTCCCGCTCAAGGGACTCACGCTCAAATGGCGCCAAGTATATCTATGGCGCCCATAGCGATTACTTTACAAGACATGGCGGCAGTCATGGATAATACACTGTCAGCGGTATTAGCCAGACTACCTGAATTTAGAGGTAAGCGAGATAGCTCTGGGGTTAGACGAAATGCAGAGCATACTGACGCTTTAAGAACCATGTCTGATACTGCCTCACAATATGCAGAAGCTGAGGAAGGAGAGCTTCAGTCAGTGGGTGATGTTTCTGACTCAGAAAAGATACCTGATTCTGATATTTCTACATTTAAATTTAAGCTTGAACACCTCCGCATGTTGCTCAGGGAGGTTTTAGCTGCTCTGAATGACTGTGATACAATTGCAGTGCCAGAGAAATTGTGTAGACTGGATAAATACTATGCAGTGCCGGTGTGTACTGATGTTTTTCCAATACCTAAAAGGTTTACAGAAATTATTAATAAGGAATGGGATAGACCAGGTGTGCCGTTCTCTCCCCCTCCTATTTTTAGAAAAATGTTTCTAATAGACACCACCACATGGGACTTATGGCAGACAGTCCCTAAGGTGGAGGGAGCAGTTTCTACTCTAGCAAAGCGTACTACTATCCCTGTCGAGGACAGTTGTGCTTTTTTAGATCCAATGGATAAAAAATTAGGTTACCTTAAGAAAATGTTTATTCAACAAGGTTTTATCCTACAACCCCTTGCATGCATTGCTCCTGTCACTGCTGCTGCGGCGGCGTTCTGGTTTGAGTCTCTGGAAGAGGCTTTACAGGTAGCGACTCCATTGGATGACATACTTGGCAAGCTTAGAGCACTTAAACTAGCCAATTCTTTTGTTTCTGATGCCATTGTTCATTTGACTAAACTAACGGCTAAGAATTCTGGTTTTGCTATACAGGCGCGCAGGGCGCTATGGCTTAAATCATGATCAGCTGACGTGACTTCAAAATCTAAGCTGCTTAACATTCCCTTCAAGGGGCAGACCCTATTCGGGCCTGGTTTGAAGGAGATTATTGCTGATATCACTGGAGGAAAAGGTCATGCCCTTCCTCAGGACAGGTCCAAATCAAGGGCCAAACAGTCTAATTTTCGTGCCTTTCGAAACTTCAAGGCAGGTGCGGCATCAACTTGCTCTAATGCAAAACAAGAGGGAACTTTTGCTCTTTCCAAGACGGTCTGGAGACCAAACCAGACCTGGAACAAAGGTAAGCAGGCCAAAAAGCCTGCTGCTGCCTCTAAGACAGCATGAAGGAACGGCCCCCTATCCGGTAACGGATCTAGTAGGGGGCAGACTTTCACTCTTCGCCCAGGCGTGGGCAAGAGATGTCCAGGATCCCTGGGCGTTGGAAATTATATCCCAGGGATATCTTCTGGACTTCAAAGCTTCCCCCCCAAAAGGGAGATTTCACCTTTCACAATTATCTGCAAACCAGATAAAGAGAGAGGCATTCTTACACTGTGTACGAGACCTCCTAGGTATGGGAGTGATCCATCCAGTTCCAAAGGAGGAACAGGGACAGGGTTTTTACTCAAATCTGTTTGTGGTTCCCAAAAAGAGGAAACCTTCAGACCAATTTTGGATCTAAAGATCTTAAACAAATTCCTCAGAGTTCCATCATTCAAGATGGAAACAATTCGTACCATCCTACCTATGATCCAGGAGGGTCAATATATGACTACAGTGGATTTAAAGGATGCTTATCTTCACATTCCGATACACAAAGATCATCATCGGTTTCTCAGGTTTGCCTTTCTAGACAGGCATTACCAGTTTGTAGCTCTTCCCTTTGGATTAGCTACAGCCCCAAGAATCTTTACGAAGGTTCTATGTTCGCTTCTGGCGGTCCTAAGGCCGCGGGGCATAGCAGTGGCCCCTTATTTAGACGACATCCTGATACAGGCGTCAAACTTCCAAATTCCCAAGTCTCATACGGACGTAGTACTGGCATTTCTGAGGTCGCATGGGTGGAAAGTGAACGAAGAAAAGAGTTCTCTATCCCCACTAACAAGAGTTTCCTTCCTAGGGACTCTGATAGATTCTGTAGAAATGAAAATTTACCTGACGGAGTCCAGGTTATCAAAGCTTCTAAATTCCTGCCGTGTTCTTCATTCCATTCAGCGCACTTCGGTGGCTCAGTGTATGGAAGTAATCGGCTTAATGGTAGCGGCAATGGACATAGTGCCGTTTGCACGCTTACATCTCAGACCGCTGCAACTATGCATGCTCAGTCAGTGGAACGGGGATTACACAGATTTGTCCCCTCTACTAAATCTGGATCAGGAGACCAGGGATTCTCTTCTCTGGTGGCTATCTCGGGTCCATCTGTCCAAAGGTATGACCTTTCGCAGGCCAGATTGGACAATTGTAACAACAGATGCCAGCCTTCTAGGTTGGGGTGCAGTCTGGAACTCCCTGAAGGCTCAGGGATCGTGGACTCAGGAGGAGACACTCCTTCCAATAAATATTCTGGAACTGAGAGCGATATTCAATGCTCTTCAGGCTTGGTCTCAGTTAGCAACTCTGAGGTACATCAGATTTCAGTCGGACAACATCACGACTGTGGCTTACATCAACCATCAAGGGGGAACAAGAAGTTCCCTAGCGATGTTAGAAGTTTCAAAAATAATTCGCTGGGCAGAGATTCACTCTTGCCACCTATCAGCTATCCATATCCCAGGTGTAGAGAACTGGGAGACGGATTTTCTAAGTCGTCAGATTTTTCATCCGGGTGAGTGGGAACTCCATCCGGAGGTGTTTGCACAATTGATTCATCGTTGGGGCAAACCAGAACTGGATCTCATGGCGTCTCGCCAGAACGCCAAGCTTCCTTGTTACGGATCCAGGTCCAGGGATCCCAAGACAACGCTGATAGATGCTCTAGCAGCGCCCTGGTCTTTCAACCTGGCTTATGTGTGTCCACTGTTTCCTCTGCTCCCTCGACTGATTGCCAAGATCAAGCAGGAGAGAGCATCAGTGATTTTGATAGCGCCTGCGTGGCCACGCAGGACCTGGTATGCAGATCTAGTGGACATGTCATCCTTTCCACCATGGACTCTGCCTCTGAGACAGGACCTTCTACTTCAGGGTCCTTTCAACCATCCAAATCTAATTTCTCTGAGACTGACTGCCTGGAGATTGAACGCTTGATTTTATCAAAGCGTGGCTTCTCCGAGTCTGTCATTGATACCTTAATACAGGCACGAAAGCCTGTCACCAGGAAAATTTATCATAAGATATGGCGTAAATATCTTTATTGGTGTGAATCCAAAGGTTACTCATGGAGTAAGGTCAGGATTCCCAGAATATTATCCTTTCTCCAAGAAGGTTTGGAAAAAGGATTGTCAGCTAGTTCCTTAAAGGGACAGATTTCTGCTCTGTCTATTCTTTTGCACAAGCATCTGGCAGATGTTCCAGACGTTCAGGCATTTTGTCAGGCTTTAGTTAGAATCAAGCCTGTGTTTAAACCTGTTGCTCCGCCATGGAGCTTAAATTTGGTTCTTAAGGTTCTTCAAAGAGTTCCGTTTGAACCTCTTCATTCCATAGATATCAAACTTTTATCTTGGAAAGTTCTTTTTTTGGTAGCTATTTCCTCGGCTCGTAGAGTCTCCGAGTTATCTGCCTTACAATGTGATTCTCCTTATCTGATTTTCCATACGGATAAGGTAGTCCTGCATACCAAACCTGGGTTTTTACCTAAGGTGGTATCTAACAAGAATATCAATCAAGAGATTGTTGTTCCATCCTTGTGTCCTAATCCTTCTTCAAAATAGGAACGTCTATTACACAATCTGGACAAGGTTCGTGCTTTAAAGTTTTACTTACAAGCTACTAAAGATTTTCGTCAAACATCTGCTTTGTTTGTTGTCTACTTTGGACAGAGGAGAGGTCAAAAGGCTTCGGCAACCTCTTTCTTTTTGGCTAAGAAGCATAATCCGCTTAGCCTATGAGACTGCTGGACAGCAGCCTCCTGAAAGGATTACAGCTCATTCTACTAGAGCTGTGGCTTCCACTTGGGCCTTTAAAAATGAGGCTTCTGTTGAACAGATTTGCAAGGCGGCAACTTGGTCTTCGCTTCATACTTTTTCAAAATTCTACAAATTTGATACTTTTGCTTCTTCGGAGGCTATTTTTGGAGAAAGGTTTTACAGGCAGCGGTACCTTCCGTTTAAGTACCTGCCTTGTCCCTCCCTTCATCCGTGTACTTTAGCTTTGGTATTGGTATCCCACAAGTAATGGATGATCCGTGGACTGGATACACCTTACAAGAGAAAACACAATTTATGCTTACCTGATAAATTTATTTCTCTTGTGGTGTATCCAGTCCACAGCCCGCCCTGTCATTTTAAGGCAGGTAATTTTTAAATTTAAACTACAGTCACCACTGCACCCTATGGTTTCTCGGCTTGTTTTCGGTCGAATGACTGGATATGGCAGTTAGGGGAGGAGCTATATAACAGCTCTGCTGTGGGTGTCCTCTTGCAACTTCCTGTTGGGAATGAGAATATCCCACAAGTAATGGATGATCCGTGGACTGGATACACCACAAGAGAAATACATTTATCAGGTAAGCATAAATTGTGTTTTTTGTTAAGATTGGTTGCATATATTTGCTGTTTCCATTGAAAAATAATCCAAAACAAACATTTGGCCAAAATAATTATATTTCCGTTAGTCACCCACACAAATTATATATTGGTTGGGTTTTTTTCAGCAGGTCCAGCAGATTCAGAATATACCCTTATTATGTTTTTATTTCATTGCATATGAGAAGGCTGATTTTAGTAAATAACATTGAAAATAGCCAGGTGAACACCATTGCTGTGTTTGATCACTTTACTAAACTGTTACTGAGTGTCTTTAAATTTGAAAGAGGGGCCGCTACAGGCTTTAGGGGGTTGTAATAAAAACTAGAGGGTCCAAATTCTGTCAGAGTAGAAGTAAAAGCACATTTTTGCCACAGTGATCACCTAGCCATGCAGAAAAAATGTACAAATATTGTAATTGGGAATCTTGGATGTCAGTTAAAGTGAAGGTCAATTTTTATGAATCGTGCCCGGTTTTTAATTATCCTATTAAAACAAGGGCACTTTAAATCATCAAAATTGACATTTCACTCCTTTTCTTCAAAAACTTACCTTTTAATCCTGACAGCCGCTGCAGCGCTTCCTCCACCTGTCGCAAGCCCTCTTCGCAGGTCCAAAATGATGAATCTGGCTTCCTCCTCAGGCCATGATTCCCCCGGGGGGGGGGGAAGCCATGATTGGAGGAAGCCGGATTCGTAATTTCTAACGTATGAAGAGGCTTCCGAAGGCCGGGGGAATCGCTGGGCTGGCTGTCAGGATTAAAAGGTAAATTTTTGAAGAAAACTAGTGAAATGTCAATTTTGATGAATTAAAGTGCCCTTGTTTTTAATAGGATTATTAAAAACTGGGCACCGATTCATCAAAATTGACCTTCACTTTAAAGGGATACTAAACCCAAAACTTTTCTTTCATGATTCAGGTAGAGAATACAATTTTAAACAACATTCCAATTTACTTCTATTATCTAATTTGCTTAATTTTTTAGATATCCTATGTTTAAAAATAGCAAATCACATGGGTGAGCCAATCACACGAGGCATCTATGTGCAGCCACAATCAGCAGCTACTAAGCCTATCTAGATATGCTTTTCAGCAAAGAATATCAAGAGAATGAAGTACATTAGATAATAGAAGTAAATTAAAAAGTTGTTTAAAATTGCATGCTCTATCTAAATAATGAAAGAAAAATTGTGGGTTCCATATACCTTTTAACTATGATGAAAGAGGGCAGCATATTAGAATAGGGTTGCCAGGTGTCCTCCACAAAAATACCGGACACCCAACAGATATTTTATCAGACAAAGTGAAAGCACAAAGTATATTATAGTTTACAGCTTACATAAGCAGGGCATGGAGGTAACCGTTATGTATTCTCTGTCTGTATGTAGGGAGAAAGTCAGCTGAAAAGCAGACATGGCCTCCTCTTCTGTGAGCTGTAGATGATGCCCCGCCCCCACAGCAGCCGGAGACCTGTGAATTCTAACAGGTCTCTGAAAGGGGAGGGAGACAGATCGAAGCTCCCTGCTGTTGAACCCAGGCAGAGGACTATTAGAAAGATGCCGTTTTCTGATCTCCACTTGCCCTGCATCAAAGGGAACTAGATGTTAATACAGAGGACTTTAAAACCTGACATTTACATGTCCAGTTTTTCTCTGCAAATTTTACTGGGCAGCTGGTTGTAAAACCAGACTGTCCGGTCAAATACCAGACATCTGGCAACCCTATATTAGAATAAGCCTAGAGCAGCATAAATTAACTACTGATCTAAGTTAATTTGCATTAGAAAACCAAATGAGCTCTTTTGTATGTTGTTAAATAGATTTCATCCTAAATTATTATTTTTTTTTTATAGAGAAGAATCACCGCAAAAATGGGAAGAGTTTGACTTCATCTGATCTGCATCATGGTCATGGCTGCAACATAATAAACATTAATACCAAGGATGTATCTGCTATAACAGACAGCTCCACTGGTGCTTTATATGATGGCGCAGTGAACGAGAGCTTGCGATGGGAGGGAATTCTTGATGATCCGGTGGCAGAAGAGGAGAGGATCCATCACTATAAAATTAATAGGAGAAAACGGTATATGTTAGCTGCTCAGGAGAAGACGTCAAACAATGTCCATGACTCTCCAGAGAGACTACCAGATATTATCCATTTAGGCCACAAGAAAGACCCCCTTCCCTCTGATGTTACTGACAAGGCTCTTCCAACTAAGAGAGATTACTCCAACTCTTACTTCTTAGGACTCAGTGGCCAAGATTCCCTTTATGCCAAACCAGAGCAGCATTCATCAGAATTAAAATTTCCTGTATTGGTGAACACATCTAACCTTTAAAATCATAATTACTTGGAAACTCACGCTGTACCTATTGTTTTAAGTACCATATTAAAGGGACATAAAACCCAAACATTTTCTTTCATGATTCATATAGAACACACAATTTTAAACAACTTTCCAAATTACTTCTATTATCACATTTTCTTTCTTTTCTTGTTATTCTTTGTTGAAAAACAGGAAGGTAAGGTTAGGGCTGTGCGTGCACGTGTCTGCAGTACTATACGGCAGCAGTTTGCAACAATGTTATACATTAGCAAGAGCACTAGATGGCAGCATTATTTTCTGTCATGTAGTGCTCAGACATGTAAGAGCAACAATGCATAACTGGGAGCAGGCTAAACAAAAGGCATATATGTGCAGACACCAATCAGCAGCTAGCTTGCAGTTCCTGGGCCTATCTAGATATGCTTTTCAACAAAGGATACCAAGAGAATGAAACAATAAAAGAAATACATTGAAATATTGTTTAACCCCCTCAGTGACCAGGCAATTTTTCAATTTTCTTACCTTTAGGGACCAGGGCTATTTTTACATTTCTGCTGTGTTTGTGTTTAGCTGTACTTTTCCTATTACTGATTAACTGTACCCACACATATTATATACCGTTTTTCTCTCCATTAAATGGACTTTCTAAAGATACAATTATTTTCATCATATCTTATAATTTACTATAAAAAAATATAAAATATGATGAAAAAAATGGAAAAAACACACTTTTTCTAAGTTTGACCCCCAAAAATCTTTTAGGCATCCACACCCACCAAAAAACACCCATGCTAAATAGTTTCTAAATTTTGTCTTAAATTTAGAAATACCCAATGTTTACATGTTCTTTGCTTTTTCTGCAAGTTATAGGACAATAAGTACAAGTAGCACTTTGATATTTCCAAACCATTTTTTTTTTTCCAAAATTAGCGATAGTTACATTGTAACACTGATATCTGTCAGGAATCCCTGAATATTCCTTGACATGTATATATTTGTTTTAGTAGACAACCCAAAGTATTGATCTAGGCCCATTTTGGTATATTTCATGCCACCATTTCACCGCAATATGCGATCAAATTAAAAAAATCGTTAACTTTTTCACTAACTTTAGGTTTCTCACTGAAATTATTTACAAACAGCTTGTGCAATTATGGCACAAATGGTTGTAAATGCTTCTCTGGGATCCCCTTTGTTCAGAAATAGCAGCCACTGCGCACCACACTTGTATTATTCCCAGCAGTGAAGGGGTTAATTAGGTAGCGTGTAGGGTTATTTTTAGCTTTAGTGTAGAGATCAGCCACCCACCTGACACATCCCACCCCCTGATTCCTCTCAAACAGCTCTCTTTCCTCCCCACCTAACAATTGTCACCACCATCTTAAGTACTGGCAGAAAGTCTAAAATAAAAGGCTTTTATATATATATATATATATATATATTTATATTTATTTTTTTATATATATTCTGCCATGTTGGTCCCCCCCCTTAGCCCCCAACCTCCCTGACCCCCCCCCCCCCCAACGGCTCTCTATCCCTCCCCCCCTCTACCTATTTACAGCCTCCGTCCTATCCCTTCCACGCCACCAACGATCGGCACCATCACTGGCCGATTCAGATAGGGTCACAGAGTGACTCTCACTGTATTGGTTGCTTAAAAAATGGGTATTGCAGGATGCCTCAATATCGAGGCATCACTGCAATACCCTGAAAGCGGCTGGATCACAATCACTTCCAGCGCTTGGAACCCCTGAGGACGTGCCAGGCACTCCCTTGGTCATTAACGACCATTTTATTTAGGACGTGCCTGGCACGTCCTTGGTTGTAAAGGGGTTAAAATTGTGTGCTCTATCTGAATCATGAATGAAAAATATTGGGTTTCCTGCCCCTTTAACCCCTTAATGACCACAGCACTTTTCCATTTTCTGTCCGTTTGGGACCAAGGCTATTTTTACATTTTTGCGGTGTTTGTGTTTAGCTGTAATTTTCATCTTACTCATTTACTGTACCCACACATATTATATACCGTTTTTCTCGCCATTAAATGGACTTTCTAAAGATACCATTATTTTCATCATATCTTATAATTTACTATAAAAATTTTTATAAAATATGAGGAAAAAATTGAAAAAAACACACTTTTTCTAACTTTGACCCCCAAAATCTGTTACACATCTACAACCACCAAAAAACACCAATGCTAAATAGTTTCTAAATTTTGTCCTGAGTTTAGAAATACCCAATGTTTACATCTTCTTTGCTTTTTTTGTAAGTTATAGGGCCATAAATACAAGTAGCACTTTGCTATTTCCAAACCATTATTTTTCAAAATTAGCGCTAGTTACATTAGAACACTAATATCTTTCAGGAATCTCTGAATATCCATTGACATGTATATATTTTTTTTTAGTAGACATCCCAAAGTATTGATCTAGGCCCATTTTGGTATATTTCATGCCACCATTTCACCGCCAAATGCGATTAAATACAAAAAATCGTTCACTTTTTTACAAATTTTTTCACAAACTTTTGGTTTCTCACTGAAATTATTTACAAACAGCTTGTGCAATTATGGCTTAAATGGTTGTAAATTCTTCTCTGGGATCCCCTTTGTTCAGAAATAGCAGACATATATGGCTTTGGCGTTGCTTTTTAGTAATTAGAAGGCTGCTAAATGCCACTGCGCACTACACGTGTATTATGCCCAGCAGTGAAGGGGTTAATTATGGAGCATGTAGGGAGCTTCTAGGGTTAATTTTAGCTTTAGTGTAGTGTAGTAGACAACCCCAAGTATTGATCTAGGCCCATTTTGGTATATTTCATGCCACCATTTCACCGCCAAATGCGATCAAATTAAAAAAAAACGTTAAATTTTTCACAATTTTAGGTTTCTCACTGAAATCATTTACAAACAGCTTGTGCAATTATGGCACAAATGGTTGTAAATGCTTCTCTGGGATCCCCTTTGTTCAGAAATAGCAGACATATATGGCTTTGGCGTTGCTTTTTGGTAATTAGAAGGCCGCCAAATGCCGCTGCATTTCACACGTGTATTATGGCTAGCAGTGAAGGGGTTAATTATGTAGCTTGTAGGGAGCTTGCAGGGTTAATTTTAGCTTTAGTGTAGAGCTCAGCCTCCCACCTGAAACATGAGACCCCCTGATCCCTCCCAAACAGCTCTCTTCCCTCCCCCACCCCCCAATTGTCCCCGCCATCTTAAGTACTGGCAGAAAGTCTGCCAGTACTAAAATAAAAGCTATATTTGTATTTTTTTGGTGTTTTTTTTTAGCATATTTACATATGCTGCTGTGTAGGATCCCCCCTTAGCCCCCAGCCTTACTGATCCCCCACCAAAGAGCTCTCTAACCCTCCCCCTCTGCCTTAATGGGCGCCATCTTGGGTACTGGCAGCTGTCTGCCAGTACCCAGTTTAGTGAAAAAATGTGCCTTTTTTAAAAAAAAAAAAAACCTTTTCTGCAGTGTAGTCACATACCCATGTGAAGCTCTATCATTACAAGGCTAGATTTGTGTGTGTCTTACACCTATACCCCTGTAGAGCTCTGGTATCGTAGGGGAGACCATACCCTTAATAGAGCCTAACTAGGATTGTTTAATAAGCAGCCTACTTGATCAAGCTGTTGTCTTCCCCAGAACCAATAGCTAATGTTGCTGTTATACACTTTTTTGTTAGTTTATTACTGTATGTACCATTATTTAATTTGTCATGGTATAAAATAAAACAAGATTAAAATTACTGCATAAGAATGTGCAATGCCTAAACATATGTAAAGATAGGGTGGGGTAGTGGGCGTGGCCTGGTCAGTTGGTGGGTGGGATCAGAAGTGGCGAGTAACATTTTAGACTGGCTAGTAGCTTAGTACTGGAAATTTTGAGCCCTGTATGTGTGTGTGTGTATATATATATATATATATATATATATATATATATATATATATATATATATATTTATTTATTTATATAAAACCCTTTATCTATACTGCTTGCCAGAAAACCAGAAAAGGTTTGGATTTTGGAATAGTTGTATCTTTAAAATGGGATAGTTTGGAAAGGGGATGGAACCAAGTGTAAACATTGGGATGCACCGAAATGAAAATTCTGGACCGAAACAGATACCGAAAATTCAGGATGATCCTGGCCCTAAACCGAAACAAAACCGAAATAGTTTTTTTCTTTTTTAACTACAGTGTGTGTGTGTAGCTAAGAGAGCTTGTAGGCGGGAAAGCTCCAACAAATGGACATGGTCACTTGTACAGTAGGGCGTGATCTGCAGTGAAACTGGAGCTCTATAAGGGAGAGCGTGGTTATAGCCAGACAACAATACGAGGTGGACATGTGTTTTATTTGGGTGTAGTTATCCGTGCGATAGGCGTGGCTGCACCTGATCGTCTCTCATCGTATCTCCGCCTAGTTCCTGGTTCGGGTCTCACACTGACCCGTCAGATTATATGTCCGGAGCCCCAAATGGAGTCTGTCTGTCACCTATCACCAGGACCACTGGACTTAGCTACAACCTTATGTGCAAGGTGGTTATAGAAAGTTACTGTGCTTTTTTGTATACACTGTCTGGTGGGTGCTAATTTGTACCAACTGTGTGCGAGCTTGGGGCTTATGCTTATAAAGTGTGCACGCATATTTGCCTCAGGCGAATAGAATGTCTACGCACAAGAGGCTGATGTATGAGCACTGTATATAAGGCTTAAAGATATTCACTGTGTGTTCTTAGGGCTGTTTCTGATAATATCAAGTGTTTATAAACATGTTACTTATCCTCCTTTTGATATTTGTATTCACTATTCAGAACTTTGGTTTCCTTCTCTCCTGGTTTCAAATATCATCATTTCATGGTACTTATGGTGTGTGCTCTGTGTACCATGCCAGTGCTGTGCTGCTCTCCTTATGCTAAGGATAGACATGTAACTCAATAGAACAGGGGATGGCTGTACATTTTTAGCCATTTTGGTCCTCTTTGGGCCAAAATTGGAATTGCACATTTTCGGCGGCCCAAATTTTGGTGAATCGCTAGTATTATTCTTTATTTAGTTCTGTGTAACAGAATCAGATTTAACCGTTTTTGTTTTGTTACCAATTATCAAAATAAAGTATAGTCCTAGAAAACTATTATTATATGCAAAACAGTAAGTCAAGTAATGAACTCAAACAGCAGCTCTAGGCTGGCATCAAATTTAAAATATGCTACACAATAATTTTGCCGAAAATAAAAGGCAAAAAAAACGAAAACCGAAATAACAAAAAATGCTATTTTCGGCCAAAACTTTCTGCGGACGAAATTTCGGTGCATCCCTAGTAAACAACTATATCTTATGTCATTAAGGCAATATTTACAGTCATAATATATCTTATACATGTAACCTAAGGGTAGTTTTATAAAAAAAAAAAAAACGAGCAGAAAAGATTGTGAATTATTTTTTGATAATTTTATTTAACCCCTTAATGACCGAGGACGTGCAGGGTACGTCCTCAAAAAAAAGGCAGTTAACGCCTGAGGACGTACCCTGCACGTCCTCGGTGTGGAAAGCAGCTGGAAGCGATCCTGCTTGCTTCCAGCTGCTTTCCGGTTATTGCAGTGATGCCTCGATATGGAGGCATCCTGCAATAACCTTACATGGCCATCCGATGCAGAGAGAGCCACTCTGTGGCCCTCTCTGCACCGGACATCGATGGCCGGTATCGTTGGTGGGTGGGAGCCGACTTGGGAGGCGGGTGGGCGGGCATCGGTGTGCCGTGTGACGTCGAGGGGGGCGGGATCGGAGGCGGGACCGTCGGGGGCACGCACGGACGCGTGCACGGAGGGTGGCGGGCGGGCGCGTGCACGGGGCGGGAGCGGGTGGGAATCGCTACACTACGGAAAATGAATAAAAAGTAAAATGTTAAAAGTGGCCTAAGCACAAAAAAAAATAAACACAAAAAGAGATTGTGGAGGGGTGGGGGGTTGGTTTTTGTGGGGGGGGGGAAGCTACACTACAGAAAAGTCTAAAAAATGTAAAACAAAAACATTTTTCTTCTAAACTGGGTACTGGCAGACAGCTGCCAGTACCCAAGATGGCGCCCATTAAGTTAGAGTGGGAGGGTTATAGAGCTGTTTGGGGGGGATCAGTGAGGTTGGGGGCTAAGGGGGGATAGTACACAACAGCATATGTAAATATGCTTAAAAAAAAAACACCAAAAAATACAAATATAGCTTTTATTTTAGTACTGGCAGACTTTCTGCCAGTACTTAAGATGGCGGGGACAATTGTGGGGTGGGGGAGGGAAGAGAGCTGTTTCGGAGGGATCAGGGGGTCTGATGTTTCAGGTGGGAGGCTGAGCTCTACACTAAATCTAATATTAACCCTGCAAGCTCCCTACAAGCTACCTAATTAACCCCTTCACTGCTAGCCATAATACACGTGTGATGCGCAGCAGCATTTAGCAGCCTTCAAAATACCAAAAAGCAACGCTAAAGCCATATATGTCTGCTATTTCTGAACAAAGGGGATCCCAGAGAAGCATTTACAACCATTTGTGCCATAACTGCACAAGCTGTTTGTAAATGATTTCAGTGAGAAACCTAAAATTTTGAAAAATTTTACATTTTTTTTTATTTGATCGCATTTGGCGGTGAAATGGTGGCATGAAATATACCAAAATGGGCCTAGATCAATACTTGGGGTTGTCTACTACACTACACTAAAGCTAAAATTACCCCAAAAAGCTCCCTACATGCTCCCTAATTAACCCCTTCACTGCTGGGCATAATACACGTGTGGTGCGCAGTGGCATTTAGTGGCATTCTAATTACCAAAAAGCAACACCAAAGCCATATAAGTATGCTATTTCTGAACAAAGGGGATCCCAGAGAAGAATTTACAACCATTTGTGCCATAATTTCACAAGCTGTTTGTAAATAATTTCAGTGAGAAACCTAAAGTTTGTGAAAAAATTTGTGAAAAAGTAAACGATTTTTTTTATTTGATCGCATTTGGCGGTGAAATGGTGCCATGAAATATACCAAAATGGGCCTAGATCAATACTTTGGGATGTCTACTAAATAAATATATATACATGTCAATGGATATTCAGAGATTCCTGAAAGATATCAGTGTTCTAATGTAACTAGCGCTAATTTTGACAAAAAAATGGTTTGGAAATAGCAAAGTGCTACTTGTATTTATTTCCCTACAACTTGCAAAAAAAGCAAAGAACATGTAAATATTGGGTATTTCTAAACTCAGGAAAATATTTAGAAACTATTTAGCATAGGTGTTTTTTGGTGGTTGTAGATATGTAACAGATTTTGGGGGTCAAAGTTAGAAAAAGTGTGTTTTTTTCAATTTTTCCTCATATTCTATAATTTTTTTTATAGTAAATTATAAGATATGATGAAAATATTGGTATCTTTAGAAATTCCATTTAATGGCGAGAAAAATGGTATATAATATGTGTGGGTACAGAAAATGAGTAAGAGGAAAATTACAGCTAAACACAAACACTGCAAAAATGTAAAAATAGCCTTGGTCCCAAACGGACAGAAAATGGAAAAGTGCTGTGGTCATTAAGGGGTTAAAAAAAAACCTTAAAGGGACAGTTTACACCAGAATTTTTATTGTTTAAAAAGATAAATAATCCCTTTATTACCCATACCCTAGTTTTTGTATAACCAACACAGTTATATAAATACACTTTTTACCCCTGTGATTACCTTGTATCTAAGCCTCTGCAAACTGCCCCTTATTTCTTTTGACTGACATTCATTTTAGCCAATTAGAGCTTGCTCCCTGGAACTCCACGTGCGTAAGCACAGTGTTATCTATATGACACACATGAACTAACTCTTTCTAGTGGTGAAAAACTGTCAAAATGCCCTGAGAGAAGAGGCAGCTTTCAAGGGCTTAGAAATTAGCATATGAACCTCCTAGGTTTAGCTTTCAACTAAGAATACCAAGAGAACAAAGTAAAATTGGTGATAAAAGTAAATTTGAATATTGTTTAAAATTACATTCTCTATCTGAATCATGAAAGTTTATTTTGGACTAGACTATCCCTTTAATTAAAAGATTTATCTTTCAGAATTCTGTATTTTGGGATTTGTACATACTAGTCCACTTCAATTTCCAGAGAGAATGGGTGACACTTAGGGGCATATTTATCAAGCTCCGTATGGAACTTAATCCCCCTTGTTTCCGGCAAGCCTTCAGGCTCACCAGAAACAAAAGTTATGAAACAGCGGGCTAAAGACCTTTGCTCCATAACTTGTCCACCTGCTCTGAGGCCGCGGACAGAAATCAATCTGAACGAATACGATCGGGTTGATTGACACCCCCTGCTAGCGGCTGATTGGCCGCAAATCTGCAGGGGGCAGCATTGCACCAGCAGTTCACAAGATCTGCTGGTGCAATGATAAATGGCGATAGCGTATGCTGTCAGCATTTATCGATGTGCGGCGGACATAAAACGCTACTTCGTATCATGTCCGCTCGCACATTGTTAAATATGCCCCTATATGTTAATAGACAAAAGCTAAATATATATTCTGTCCACAATATCTTACATTTCCAACTCAGGCTGTGTTGCAGTATTTAGACTCTTATATCATTGTGTTACTTTAATGGGCCCCTTCTCCATTATGATATAGGATCATTTTTCAGAAAACCCAGAAATTAATAATTAAACTATTTCCTTTCTTTATACTCAAAGCAGTAATAAATCCCTTTGTATTACACAGATTAACCCTTTTCCTGTCAATAACAGAGCAGAGAATAATTCATTGGACCCTGAAACCAATTAAACAGGCTGCTGATGCTTTGCGTAATGTAGAGTCAAGTAGATAAATAGTGATGCATCTGCTGTTTGAACAGGACCTCAGCCAGACCACCTGACACTATATTTTGCACCTCTTCTCTTCCCACTTAAAGAGTCAGTAAACATTTGTTTTTCATTTATATGCCCTAGTACAGCCTTTGAATTGCCAACTCACTGATATTACATATAATTCACCCTCTTAAAGCTACAGTCTAACCCTCCGCACCAGCTGCTGCACAGCA
The DNA here is from genome assembly GCF_027579735.1 of Bombina bombina. NCBI lineage: Eukaryota > Metazoa > Chordata > Amphibia > Anura > Bombinatoridae > Bombina > Bombina bombina. The sequence goes on along the minus strand of NC_069501.1, from coordinate 651,542,799 downwards.
ATTTCAGATTACTTCTTGTACTTGTCAGCGTATCCCTACAGCACATCCCTTTAAAGCAACATTAAACTCTAAATACATCGTATAAGCATAGTATTGAAGTTATTCCTCGTCTCCCTTTAGTCAAAATCTAGTTTGAACTGCATCACCAGCGCTGATGTGTTTGCACATGTGCAGCAACTCTCCTTTAGACACCTGCAGTGTAAGATATCTTCCGAAATAGAATTCATTATAGAGAGGAGCAATTAAATGTATTTAGGGCTAGATTACAAGTGGAGCGCAATCATTAGTGCAGGCTGCAAGTTTGTACAAGGAATTACACACAATCTAGTATTACAAATGCCTGAATTTTGCAGCCAAAACTATTTTATTATGCCCTATACTTTAAATGGATGGTGCAAGGAGCGCTTATTGTGCTCGTAATACAAATGGTCAGTTAAAGGGACAGTCTAGTTAAAATTAAACTTTCATAATTCCGATAAAGAATGCAGTTTTAAACAACTTTCCAATTTACTTTTATAATCAAATGTGCTCTGTTCTCTTGGTATTCTTTGTTGAAAGCTAAACCTAGGTAGCTTCATATGCTAATTTCTAAACACTTCAAGGACCCCTCTTATCTCAGTGCATTTTGACAGTTTGTCACAGACCGTGTTTGTTCATGTTGTGTCGTATAGATAACATTGTGCTCACTCCTGTGGAGTTACCTATGAGTCAGCACTAATTTACTCAAATGCAAGTCTGTCAAAAGAACTGAAATAAGGGGCAGTCTGCAGAGGCTTAGATACAAGGTAATCTCAGAGGTAAAAAGTATATTAATATAACAGTGTTGGTTATGCAAAACTGGGAAATGGGCAATAAAGGGATTATCTTTTTAAACAATAAAAAATCTTTAGTAGACTGACCCTTTAAGCGTTGCACTCAAATGCAATCCAAAATACTGCTGTCATTTTTTCTTAATATTTGAAGTAAAACATTATTATTAATAGTATAGAAAAGAACCACGTGAAAACTGCACTAATTGCACACATAGGCTTAGCGCACGCTCTGCGTACAATTGGATTCGTATAGCAACATGTTTTAAAGTTGATCACCTCTGCTTGTATGTTTAGAGGGGTTATCAGCTTAGTTTGGATGAGGTAGGTGTGGGAATGGAACAGTTGTTATGTGTATTCAGCAAGCACCCCATAACACCACTGACTAAGATGAATATGAATGAGGGTCACTTATTTAGTTATATTAATGCCACTTATGTAAAAATAACTAGTAAAATGGGAAAACACTCCCTCTTCAAGATCAACTACCTACAACTATTATATAATCTTAAAAATAATAATAATAATAATTGAATTATTAAATTGTGTTTCATAAATAGGAGACTAAAAGTCCAAATCTTAAAACATAAGCATATGTTTCCAATGTTACCGTTTTTGGATGCTGGATCAGAATATTATTATGGAATCAACTTTGAAATTTGTCAATGTCAAAATGTACTACTCAACTGAAATTCAGAGTAAATGCTATTGCATTGTCTTTTGATTATGCATTTGCTGATTGAGCACTCTACTGTATTTTATGGTCCTTTAAAAATCATTACAATGTAAACTGAGAGACCACTAGAAACAGGAGACAGCATGTGCATAGACTTACCTGTAGGAAACATTGTGCTAAGTGATCTGTAAGCCGCTACTGATAGGATAGCAACTGTCCTATCACTACCAAGAGCGGCTGCTAAGCCATCATAACCAAGCTACAAAAAGCTGTGTGGTTTAAGCAGTGCAGCAATTTCCAGTAATAGAAACAACTATTATTTCCTACGGTCACTATTATGTGAGACAGTTTTTATGACTATTACGTATGACAAGTAACAGCACTTCCTCATACCCCTTTTTTAGTGGTTATTGTCACCCAATAGCTTTTAGGTATACAAACCTCATTGTTTCTGCCATAGAATGCTAGACACGTGCACTCTCCTGAGCTCATTTAGGTATGCTGTTTAACAAAACATGCCAAGAGAACAAAGCAAATTTGCACAAAGTATAACATTGCTACAAACACTGTTGCAAACTGTTCTGCCATAGAATGCTAAATACTCACTACTGAGATCCTATTAGTCTATGTAGATTTACTCTTTAACAAAAGATGCTAAGGGAACAAAGTAACTTTGCTTTTCGAAGTACAATGGAAAATTGTTTAAAATTGCATACTCCATATAGTTTATTTTACTTTACTGTACCTTTAATCATTGGGCTGAGGATATAGAATGTAATTTGAATATATGGTAGGAAATGTCTCATTAAAGACTACTTAACATGTAAATCAACTATTGAAATCTATCTAATTAAATGTCTGTGGGCTTGTCTAGAAAACCTGTACATTAGTAAATGACCCAGGAATCATTTGATGGAGCATAAGTACTGGGCCAACATTAGCCAGTTCAGGGAGCATCTTCTTAAAAATAGGGAAGTATATTGGACCATTAACTCAACAAGACATTGGTTAATGTATTATTAGGATTAAACACATATAAGACCCTTTGTATTAAGTATTGTAATTTTTGGCTTCTCATTTTTAAATGAAATTTTTGTACACATGATTTTATTTGATTTTATTGTTTTGTTTAAAATGAATATATAAAATGGAAATTGGTTAACCTTTTTTGAGATGTATTGTTTTGCTATGTCCACAAGATGGTGCTATTGCATATGTAATGTATGTCAATTGGTGCCATTCAGGCTATTTAAAAGCAATCACATTCTTCAGAATCTTAGGACCTGATCTAAAGCTCTCTGCTCAGATGCGATGATCTAAAATGATCCTTAAAGGGTCAGTCTACAAAATAATTGTTATTGTTTTTAAAAGATAGATATTCCCTTTATTACCCATTCCCCAGTTTTGCATAACCAACAGTTATATTAATACACTTTTAACCTCTGTGATTACCTTGTATCTAAGCAACTTCTGACAGCCCTCTGATCACATGACATTTTATTTATTATCTATTGACTTGCATTTTAGCCAATTAGTGCTATGTTGTGCTGACTCTTAAATAACTCCACGGGCGTGAGCACAATTTTATCTATATGGCTCACATGAACTAGCAGTCTCCTGTTGTGAAAAGCTAATAAAAAAGCATGTGATAAGAGGCTATAGTGGTTTAGAAATAGGCAGACATTTAGAGGTTTAAATGTTATAAAGTATATTAATATAACAATGTTGGTTGTGCAAAGCTGGGAAATGGGTAGTAAAGTTGTTGTCTATCTTTTTAAACAATAACAATGTTAGTGTAGACTGTCCCTTTAAGGTCACTCACAATGTTCTAGATAGGCAAATATCTAAGTTGCATTCCCAAGAGACAAGGAAGAGACAAGCTCAATGCAATACAGAGCTGCATGACGTGAGAATTTTCTTACATGTACATGTTGTGCTTTGTATTTTATGTTACTTTAGACTTCAGATTTTGTCCTTTAAGTTTTATTACATTTAAGATTTGCGTTTTTCATTTTGTATTTCAATGCATTTAGATTCTGTATACATTGTATTTAAGATTCAAAATTCTGATTATGCTTTGAAAGTTTTAACAAATTAGGATCATACTTTGTAAATGTCTGTGTATCTTTTACAAGCTACATTGCACTTTGTATTTGTTCTATGTAAAATAAAACTTACAGTTTCAGGAGGTAAGAGCAAGAGGGTAGTTCACTGAGATGAACAGGGGAGTTTCCAAGGTTGTGTCTGAATCTCTCACACAATTCTCATATTCTAAGCATTTTACAAGATTTATCTTGCCAGCTGTATGCAGGTGAAGTTTCCTTAAAATTCACAATACACCTATTTAACTGTCAGAAATGTAATGTGGACTAAACTAGAGGCAAATACATGTACAATTGTATTTGCTGCAAACTGAGACATTACATCAGTGTCAAGTGCTCCCCGTTTAACATCACTCTCCCTTGTGAGATTATCTATCCCAGAGAGCTTCATTACTTTCTATTGAAGGAATCTCTCATCTCCCAGGTTTTTCCATTTTTGTTAGAGAATTCAGTGAGTTCAGCCCCTGTGTAGTCTGCACTATAATTACTTTCCAAGCTGGAGAATCTTTGATCATTGGGGCCTTAGACTTGGAGAACCATAACCCTTTTTTCCCTTGGATCCTATAGGATCTTATGTTGCTTTAACTAAATGTAGCCAATTTAATTTATGCCACTACTTGCAAATGTTTTAGAAAATATTACAGTAAAATAACAAAATAGAGCACTTAAAAAATATTGTTCTTTCAGAGTAAACTTTTATATCATTATTCTTTATTTTATTTTCTTGTTTTAAAATGTTTATTAAGAACTGTAGAAAAACAATCATGTGTGAGCAAAATTATACAAATTAACGTATACATAGTTTCATGTTAAAACTCTGCACGCAACAATCTACATTGTTTAAAAGGACAGTAAAGTCAAATTTAAATGTTCATGGTTTAGATTGAGCATGTGATTTAAAATTATATATATATATATATATATATAGTACATAATAATATATATATATATATATATATATATATATATATATACACATATATACAGTGCACATATACAGTGCACATACACTGTATTTCTGTCATAAGAATTGCTACATTCCTTTGTTGAATAGTAAATCATAGGAGCTCAACAGCATGCATGTGTCTTTGGCAATCTAAGGCAGCAATGTTGGCAACAATATGTTATACATTGTTGAAGAGCCTGCTTCCATGTAGTACTCAAGATACGTGCACGCTCCTAAGAGTACATAGGTTTACTCTTAAACAAAGGGTACCAAGAAAATAAAGCATATTTGATAACAGAAGAAACAATTTTTTTTTAACTTGCAAGCTCTGTCTGAATCATGAAATGTTATCTTTGACTTAACTGTCTGTTTAATAATGATATGACCATAGAATTTGTCAGTTTTGAAGTGCTTTATTTCCTATACAAACCGGAAACAGAGGATCAGAAATTATTCCAATGTCAAGTATTACATTTTAATCTCACCCCAGAAATGTCATTTTGTGTGAGTTTTTCCCTAAAACTCTCCTGTAGCATTTTCCCATTTTTGGTCTCAAATCAATCTCAGTAAGGTTATTGTGGAATCCTACTGATGACGGTAAAGTTCTTGTTTTATTTGAGTTTAGTTTTAAAGTCCTAAATCTCCAACTTCATCATTCATATGAAATAACTAATTTGTCATAAATTATGTATTTTTTGTTAAGTATAAGGAAGCATAGTTTGTTTTTTTCTTTGGTGGACATCCATATCTTAATTGCTGTTTCACAAACAATATTTGCCTTACACTAATATAGTTAACATCCAAATCATATAATTCTGTTAGATAATTCAACAATTATTGAATGGTAACTGGTGCAGTCAACCAAATAATTAATTAATGAGCAGGTTAACTTATCGTCATATGGATAACCTTTACATTTTTCACGTCTATACAAGGCTTTTCTTGTTTTGTTACATTTAACTTGCAACTATAATGACCTTTTATAGCTCAAATCAATAATGTTAACAAACAGAATGAGATATATAAATTCAATATTAATCCATGTAGCATTCACCACCTAAGCAATCAGCAGCTTCCAACTCTACACTTGACAGAAAACGCCTCATGAACTTCTTGCAGTTGAAATCCAACGTAGTTGTGTAGACAGTTTTTGTATGTTTTGGATACACAATAGTGGTGCTCATGAACCTCTGAGGCTTATTCTTAGGTTCAAAGTAGACCTCTGCTTTATAGTTGCGCCATGTGCAATTTGGGACACAGATCACTGTTTGTCTGCAGGAGGAGAGGCCCAGTCCGACCGGCATGTAGATATTGTCAATGAAGTGTTTATCAGAGTCATATTTAACTGAGGAGGTGTACCTGAAAAACATAATAGATGGATCATAATTAAATAGAATCCATAAAAGCAGAGAACCCTAGTCAGTTCACAATCTACAGTTATAGGTTTTAATACAACAAGCTTAGTTTTGAGTGTGAATATTAGCAGTGTCAGGCTCGAGCCAACAGGAGGTTGTCACATTATTTAAAGGGACAGTCAACACCAGATTTTTTGTTGTTTAAAAAGATAGATAATCCCTTTATTACCCATTCCCAAGTTTTGCAAAACCATCACTGTTATATTAATACACTTTTTACTTCTGTGACTAACTTGTATCTAAGCATCTTCTGACCGCCCCTAATCACATGACTTTTAGTTATTATCTATTGACTTGCATTTTAGCCAATTAGTGCAGTGTCTGCCACAAGCATGATCACAATGCTATCTATATGGCCTACATGAGCTTGCTCTCCCCTGTTGTGAAAAGTAAATAGAATAGAGGCGACCTTCAAGGGCTTAGAAATTATCATATGTGCCTTACTAGGTTTGCTTTCAACTAGAATACCAAGAGAACAAAGCAAAAATGTTGATAAAAGTAAATTGGAAAGTTGTTTAAAATTACATGCCCTATTTGAAAAATGAAAGGTTTTTTTGGACTTGACTGTCCCTTTAAACACATATCGTCTTGTCATTTAACGGCCATGTAATAGCTATACTGATATGGCTAGTACAGTACAAGTTATACTCTTATATTTAATTGATTTCTTGATGAAAAACATACTTAGTATTTTCTTGAAAAAAAAAAACAATAATTTTGTTAGTCATGAAAAAAGGCAGTCCAGCACCCTTTTCATACTTTTTTGTATTCTAAACCTGCCATCTACCTATTTGCCATTGGATACAGAAGACTGATTTTCATAGATCATGTGAAACAGACCTGGCTAGTTTGTCAAATAATGATATCTAGGTAGCAGCTGCAAAAATGTACATGGACATTAAAAGAATGCTTTTAGTTTTTTAAATTTTAGATTGTGTATTGTTCTGGTTTTATGGAAAAAAAAGATGTTCCACTGTCCACTAATACAGTTGTGGGGATTTTTCTATTCAACCTTTTTAACTAATTGTCCTACAGTTGTGCATATGGATGCCCATTTAGGGCCAGATTACAAATGGTGCACTGTTACGCACAAGTGATAGGGAGTTTATTGCAGGTGTTTGCTCACGTCAGGTTGTTTTGCTCGTATTACAAGTTGAAAGTAAACGTGATCGCTTGAGCACAATCACTATTTATGTTAAAATGATTACCACAACCTCAGAGCTCTGGTTAACTGTTTTGTGAAACAAAAAAAAGTGTCACAACACACATCAAAAATACATTACAAAGTACAGTTACACTCATAATAAGAGCATATATCAATGTGAAAGAGTAACACACAGAGATCTGTGCAAATCCAGATCTTTGTCTGTTGCACTTTCACGTTAATAAATCCGGCACTAAAACAAAATGAATGCCTCTGTCTGCAGCCATATTCTGCATTCTTTCAAAAACGAATCCCAAAATCTTGTCCATGCCTATTTAATGACTGTTGCATGAGATTAACTGGTAGATGTAAGCAAATGTTTGGGAGTTGTTGAGTGGGGAGCTGTTTCTTCTGGCAAGTTAGGTCTGTGCTGTCTTAACGCACTATAGTGGTTTTACAATTACACCTCATAATATATAGCTTAGGTGACTACTTGTCACACTTTTCTTATAGCTAGCGTAGGCCACGTAAACTCTTTCATCATAGACACTACAATACAAAGTCGTCAAGTTATTTTCCCTAGAGAATTGTGGCGTCTGATTAAATTACCTTACTGGAAAGGTGATTACATATGACTACATCTCCTCTCCACTCCCTTGCTTATTTTCCTACTTTAGGTAAAGGGTATATTTCGTGCAATGTTTCAAATCTTGGAAATGGGATTAGAAGAAGAATGTTAATATTCCCTGTATATGATGTTGATCAGTGCTTTCCAAACTGTGTGTCGTGACACATTAGTGTGTCGGCAGCAGTGTGTAGGTGTGTCCCTGCTTCAGCACACATTTTTTAGAATTTTTTTTTTGTTTGGTTTCCGACTTTTATCACATGGTTGACACCTAGTGGGTCACAGATCATCTTAACCTATTGACGCAGCTCAGCGGGAACTGGAACTATTCCCATTGGCGGCTTTGGCAGCACATTGGCTCCTGACTGCAAGTGTAGTCTCCTTAATTGGCTTGTGACTGCATGTGTAGTCAGTGAGTGGGACAGCAGTGTGTTTGCAGCATGGGCAGTAGTCAGACTCGCAGAGCTCTGAGGGTGGCAGCTTAAACGCTGAGCTGAAGTCAGAAGTCAAAGTGATTTTTTTTTGCAGCTAGCTCCCAGTAGTGCATTGCTGCGCTTCTGCTCTTGATATATGGATAGGAAGGGGAAGCTTAAAAATGCTTGATGATGAAATGCAAGTGTCTAATATTCCACCAAATATTCAGAAAATGTGTTCATCCCATCAACCTCATACATCCCATTAAAATAGTAAGTAGCTATTGGTGTTATTAAACCTTTTGTTTAATTCTTGCACATACTTACTGTTACTTGTAAATACATTTTATTATATCATGTATGTGTCCGTATCTCTTAAAACAAGTTAGTTTAACCTCCTGTTTGCTAGTACAACTGAATTACTGTGTCGCAAAATGATGTAGGTCTAAAAAGTTTGTGACAAACATGTAAAGTTTGGAAAGCTCTGATGTAGATGATACCACAGAATTGATATTTTACATTCTATAATTTCTCATTTAAAAAGTGTAAAAATGCAAACAAACGAGAAATCTAAAACCACCAAATATATTTCTCATATGTTTGTGTGTTTATTTGCTTTGGTAAATTTGAGGTATTTTCTACTTATTTAATATCATTATGAAGCCTCATTGTTGCTATAGAAATACATCAATATTTTGTGATAGGTTAAAGGGATATGAAACACAAAAACAGAATTTATGTTTACCTGATAAATTTCTTTCTCCAACGGTGTGTCCGGTCCACGGCGTCATCCTTACTTGTGGGATATTCTCTTCCCCAACAGGAAATGGCAAAGAGCCCAGCAAAGCTGGTCACATGATCCCTCCTAGGCTCCGCCTACCCCAGTCATTCGACCGACGTTAAGGAGGAATATTTGCATAGGAGAAACCATATGGTACCGTGGTGACTGTAGTTAAAGAAAATAAATTATCAGACCTGATTAAAAAACCAGGGCGGGCCGTGGACCGGACACACCGTTGGAGAAAGAAATTTATCAGGTAAACATAAATTCTGTTTTCTCCAACATAGGTGTGTCCGGTCCACGGCGTCATCCTTACTTGTGGGAACCAATACCAAAGCTTTAGGACACGGATGAAGGGAGGGAGCAAATCAGGTCACCTAAATGGAAGGCACCACGGCTTGCAAAACCTTTCTCCCAAAAATAGCCTCAGAAGAAGCAAAAGTATCAAACTTGTAAAATTTGGTAAAAGTGTGCAGTGAAGACCAAGTCGCTGCCCTACATATCTGATCAACAGAAGCCTCGTTCTTGAAGGCCCATGTGGAAGCCACAGCCCTAGTGGAATGAGCTGTGATTCTTTCGGGAGGCTGCCGTCCGGCAGTCTCGTAAGCCAATCTGATGATGCTTTTAATCCAAAAAGAGAGAGAGGTAGAAGTTGCTTTTTGACCTCTCCTTTTACCTGAATAAACAACAAACAAGGAAGATGTTTGTCTAAAATCCTTTGTAGCATCTAAATAGAATTTTAGAGCGCGAACAACATCCAAATTGTGCAACAAACGTTCCTTCTTTGAAACTGGTTTTGGACACAGAGAAGGTACGATAATCTCCTGGTTAATGTTTTTGTTAGAAACAACTTTTGGAAGAAAACCAGGTTTAGTACGTAAAACCACCTTATCTGCATGAAACACCAGATAAGGAGGAGAACACTGCAGAGCAGATAATTCTGAGACTCTTCTAGCAGAAGAAATCGCAACTAAAAACAAAACTTTCCAAGATAATAACTTAATATCAACGGAATGTAAGGGTTCAAACGGAACCCCCTGAAGAACCGAAAGAACTAAATTGAGACTCCAAGGAGGAGTCAAAGGTTTGTAAACAGGCTTGATTCTAACCAGAGCCTGAACAAAGGCTTGAACATCTGGCACAGCTGCCAGCTTTTTGTGAAGTAATACCGACAAGGCAGAAATCTGTCCCTTCAGGGAACTAGCAGATAATCCTTTTTCCAATCCTTCTTGAAGGAAGGATAGAATCCTAGGAATCTTAACCTTGTCCCAAGGGAATCCTTTAGATTCACACCAACAGATATATTTTTTCCAAATTTTGTGGTAAATCTTTCTAGTTACAGGCTTTCTGGCCTGAACAAGAGTATCGATAACAGAATCTGAGAATCCTCGCTTCGATAAAATCAAGCGTTCAATCTCCAAGCAGTCAGCTGGAGTGAAACCAGATTCGGATGTTCGAACGGACCCTGAATAAGAAGGTCTCGTCTCAAAGGTAGCTTCCAAGGTGGAGCCGATGACATATTCACCAGATCTGCATACCAAGTCCTGCGTGGCCACGCAGGAGCTATCAAGATCACCGACGCCCTCTCCTGATTGATCCTGGCTACCAGCCTGGGGATGAGAGGAAATGGCGGGAACACATAAGCTAGTTTGAAGGTCCAAGGTGCTACTAGTGCATCCACTAGAGCCGCCTTGGGATCCCTGGATCTGGCCCCGTAGCAAGGAACTTTGAAGTTCTGACGAGAGGCCATCAGATCCATGTCTGGAATGCCCCACAGGTGAGTGACTTGGGCAAAGATTTCCGGATGGAGTTCCCACTCCCCCGGATGCAATGTCTGACGACTCAGAAAATCCGCTTCCCAATTTTCCACTCCTGGGATGTGGATAGCAGACAGGTGGCAGGAGTGAGACTCCGCCCATAGAATGATTTTGGTCACTTCTTCCATCGCTAGGGAACTCCTTGTTCCCCCCTGATGGTTGATGTACGCAACAGTTGTCATGTTGTCTGATTGAAACCGTATGAACTTGGTCCTCGCTAGCCGAGGCCAGGCCTTGAGAGCATTGAATATCGCTCTCAGTTCCAGAATATTTATCGGTAGAAGAGATTCTTCCCGAGACCAAAGACCCTGAGCTTTCAGGGATCCCCAGACCGCGCCCCAGCCCATCAGACTGGCGTCGGTCGTGACAATGACCCACTCTGGTCTGCGGAACGTCATCCCTTGAGACAGATTGTCCAGGGACAGCCACCAACGGAGTGAGTCTCTGGTCCTCTGATTTACTTGTATCTTCGGAGACAAGTCTGTATAGTCCCCATTCCACTGACTGAGCATGCACAGTTGTAATGGTCTTAGATGAATGCGCGCAAAAGGAACTATGTCCATCGCCGCTACCATCAACCCGATCACTTCCATGCACTGAGCTATGGAAGGAAGAGGAACGGAATGAAGTATCCGACAAGAGTCTAGAAGTTTTGTTTTTCTGGCCTCTGTTAGAAAGATCCTCATTTCTAAAGAGTCTATAATTGTTCCCAAGAAGGGAACCCTTGTTGACGGGGATAGAGAACTCTTTTCCACGTTCACTTTCCAGCCGTGAGATCTGAGAAAGGCCAGGACAATGTCCGTGTGAGCCTTTGCTTGAGGAAGGGACGACGCTTGAATCAGAATGTCGTCCAGGTAAGGTACTACTGCAATGCCCCTTGGTCTTAGCACCGCTAGAAGGGAGCCTAGTACCTTTGTGAAAATCCTTGGAGCAGTGGCTAATCCGAAAGGAAGCGCCACGAACTGGTAATGTTTGTCCAGGAATGCAAACCTTAGGAACCGATGATGTTCCTTGTGGATAGGAATATGTAGATACGCATCCTTTAAATCCACCGTGGTCATGAATTGACCCTCCTGGATGGAAGGAAGAATAGTTCGAATGGTTTCCATCTTGAAAGATGGAATCTTGAGAAACTTGTTTAAGATCTTGAGATCTAAGATTGGTCTGAACGTTCCCTCTTTTTTGGGAACTATGAACAGATTGGAGTAGAACCCCATCCCTTGTTCTCTTAGTGGAACAGGATGAATCACTCCCATTTTTAACAGGTCTTCTACACAATGTAAGAACGCCTGTCTTTTTATGTGGTCTGAAGACAACTGAGACCTGTGGAACCTCCCCCTTGGGGGAAGTCCCTTGAATTCCAGAAGATAACCCTGGGAGACTATTTCTAGCGCCCAAGGATCCAGAACATCTCTTGCCCAAGCCTGAGCGAAGAGAGAGAGTCTGCCCCCCACCAGATCCGGTCCCGGATCGGGGGCCAATATTTCATGCTGTCTTGGTAGCAGTGGCAGGCTTCTTGGCCTGCTTTCCCTTGTTCCAGCCTTGCATTGGTCTCCAAGCTGGCTTGGCTTGAGAAGTATTACCCTCTTGCTTAGAGGACGTAGCACTTTGGGCTGGTCCGTTTTTACGAAAGGGACGAAAATTGGGTCTATTTTTTGCCTTGAAAGGCCGATCCTGAGGAAGGGCGTGGCCCTTACCCCCAGTGATATCCGAGATAATCTCTTTCAAGTCAGGGCCAAACAGCGTTTTCCCCTTGAAAGGAATGTTTAGTAGCTTGTTCTTGGAAGACGCGTCAGCCGACCAAGATTTCAACCAAAGCGCTCTGCGCGCCACAATAGCAAACCCAGAATTCTTAGCCGCTAACCTAGCCAATTGCAAAGTGGCGTCTAGGGTGAAAGAATTAGCCAATTTGAGAGCATTGATTCTGTCCATAATCTCCTCATAAGGAGGAGAATCACTATCGAGCGCCTTTATCAGTTCATCAAACCAGAAACATGCGGCTGTAGTGACAGGGACAATGCATGAAATTGGTTGCAGAAGGTAACCCTGCTGAACAAACATCTTTTTAAGCAAACCTTCTAATTTTTTATCCATAGGATCTTTGAAAGCACAACTATCCTCTATGGGTATAGTGGTGCGTTTGTTTAAAGTAGAAACCGCTCCCTCGACCTTGGGGACTGTCTGCCATAAGTCCTTTCTGGGGTCGACCATAGGAAACAATTTTTTAAATATGGGGGGAGGGACGAAAGGAATACCGGGCCTTTCCCATTCTTTATTAACAATGTCCGCCACCCGCTTGGGTATAGGAAAAGCTTCTGGGAGCTCCGGCACCTCTAGGAACTTGTCCATTTTACATAGTTTCTCTGGGATGACCAACTTTTCACAATCATCCAGAGTGGATAATACCTCCTTAAGCAGAATGCGGAGATGTTCCAACTTAAATTTAAATGCAATTACATCAGGTTCAGCCTGTTGAGAAATGTTCCCTGAATCAGTAATTTCTCCCTCAGACAAAACCTCCCTGGCCCCCTCAGATTGGGTTAGGGGCCCTTCAGAGATATTAATATCAGCGTCGTCATGCTCTTCAGTAACTAAAACAGAGCAGCCACGCTTACGCTGACAAGGGTTCATTTTGGCTAAAATGTTTTTGACAGAATTATCCATTACAGCCGTTAATTGTTGCATAGTAAGCAGTATTGGCGCGCTAGATGTACTAGGGGCCTCCTGAGTGGGCAAGACTCGTGTAGACGAAGGAGGGAATGATGCAGTACCATGCTTACTCCCCTCACTTGAGGAATCATCTTGGGCATCATTGTCATTATCACATAAATCACATTTATTTAAATGAACAGGAATTCTGGCTTCCCCACATTCAGAACACAGTCTATCTGGTAGTTCAGACATGTTAAACAGGCATAAACTTGATAATAAAGTACAAAAAACGTTTTAAAATAAAACCGTTACTGTCACTTTAAATTTTAAACTGAACACACTTTATTACTGCAATTGCGAAAAAACATGAAGGAATTGTACAAAATTCACCAAATTTTCACCACAGTGTCTTAAAGCCTTAAAAGTATTGCACACCAAATTTGGAAGCTTTAACCCTTAAAATAACGGAACCGGAGCCGTTTTAACACTTTAACCCCTTTACAGTCCCTGGTATCTGCTTTGCTGAGACCCAACCAAGCCCAAAGGGGAATACGATACCAAATGACGCCTTCAGAAAGTCTTTTCTAAGTATCAGAGCTCCTCTCACATGCGACTGCATGCCATGCCTCTCAAAAACAAGTGCGCCACACCGGCGCGAAAATGAGGCTCTGCTTATGCTTTGGGAAAGCCCCAGAGAAATAAGGTGTCTAATACAGTGCCTGCCGATATTATAATATCAATAAACCCAGATAAAATGATTCCTCAAAGCTAAATATGTTTTAAAACTTAATCGATTTAGCCCAGAAAAAGTCTACAATCTTAATAAGCCCTTGTGAAGCCCTTATTTACCATCGTAATAAACAT